>NW_010558070.1:39418-87331 GCF_000687285.1 Phaethon lepturus | reverse complement strand
GCTCCTCACAGAAGCCACCCCTGCAGTCCCCCGGCTACCAAGACCTTGCCACACAAGCCCAATACAGGCATGACAACTTATCGTGGACTGGCATAGCCTACCACAGCTTGTCAGGTTGCATATATTCATCAAGACAGTGAAATCATCCTAGTTTTGGACCAGCTTGTCCTAGTTCCATACCAACAGGAGTTTTATTTCAGCAAACTAATAACATACTTAAAAATTCTATGCAATGGCCAAAGACCCTCCATAGCCGTAACTATCAGCCAAACATAAATTTGAAAGTTGGTGCTGCCCATGCGTAAGGAATGAGGAGGGCTACGCATCACCCTGCGCCTCGGCCTGAGCGCGCCTATGGAATTGCCTTGGGGTGTTACAGCTGTTTCGGTGGTACTCGAGGCAAGGGTGTCAATATATCTTTGGTAACATCACTGCCGCCCCTACAAACACTGTTCTGTTTATTGTCTGCTTAATGTCGGATTCAGAGGGACAGCGAGGCGCTGTCATGCAGAGCTCTGGATCAGCAGCCTGCAAAGAGATTGCAGCGAATCTTCTGATGCCTCTTGGAAAGTCAAATGTGAAATGGCAGCACAGCTGCCACTGGGAAAGGGGATTTCCCAGGATGGTGCCTCTTCTTTCATCACAGAGGAGACTCAGGGAAAACTTTGGGTGGCCAGCAAACCTGAGGGCTAGAGACAGACCCAGAGAGTTTTTGGAAATAGCTTCAAAGGCTGGCAGTAAGATAGACGAACCCCTGAGATTAATCCTGCTAAGATCCGGTATGGCTGATAAGGATTAACCATGCTTGCACCTGCCTATGCACAGAACAACAAATACAGACTGATCTGATTCTGGTAAAGGTGAGAGAGAAAGGAATGCTTTGGCAGGTTATATTCCTTATATATAAGTTAGGTTATATTGCCTTACTAGCATTGAAGGACAAGTTTCATGCCGCTAGAAAATAGTATTCCTAAATTTGTTATCCTTAAACCCCTTTCTTGCCAAGGGAGATGGGGATTGCTAGGAAGCGTGATGTGCTAGGTGTCCTTATGCAGAAATAAGGAGACTGAAACTGGGCTTCAGACACTTATGTCGTGCTACTGAGAGCTACTGGGGAGGGGAGCTCAGCAGTTTCCCCTGCCTCTTCCACTGCCACGTAGCTGTCTTTCAAAGAGAAAATAAGGCCTTTTGGTTTTAGCACCCTTCTTCCAGTGACAAATAATATTTAGTCTAGGGATATTTCATTTGCCTTGACCTTATCCTTAAAGCACAGGCTGATCAGTCTGACCACACGACTGCATAAACAGCTGGTGAATGGAGTGTGCCTGTAATTCAGAGGTAGGCAAGCCCAGATGTCTGTTTTATATGGTAATTCAGAGTCTGATAACTCATTCACATGGATTCTTTAAACACAGAACAGGAGTCTCTTTGCCAAAATCAAAACTTCTGAAATATGAGCAATCACCGTTCACAACGAAACTCCATTCAACTTTCACAACTGCATTGAATAAAAATATAGCATAAAAATTAAGAAAATCAACTTCACAAACTTCTGATTGCAAAACTAAGTCCCCAGTATTTGACAGCATCAAAGTGTGATCAGGCCATTCTTGGCACTGCAGGAATCACAGATATTTTAAAAAATAAACCCCAAAGTTGTGTAGTACACCGAAACTATTGAAAAGTGACATTGTTGCATGTTATTTTTTCCAAGAGATGTATAAGGTAGGTCAGGTGACTAAACAACTGCTGTGCTAATTTCAAAGAATAGCAAAAATAAAATTCAGACAGTAGAAATTTCTGTACCACACGAGTCAGTAGTCCCTTTAATCGTGGCTACATTTTGTTTGTGCATAATATACAGGAGTGAACAGTAGAGGGTGTTAGCTTAAAGGAAAACTTGAGTTCACTATATGGAATATGTCCTGTTTGCTACAATTCACAACAAAAAAATCAGGGCCTGGGAAGTGCAGCTGTGGCTCAGTGTAAATGGCACTGGGCAACCTGCCCATCGCCTCTCCTTCAAGACCGAAGAAAAGAAATAAAAGAATTGCAGACAAACCCCTCTTCCCACCTCAAATCTCACTCCACAAATTCTTAGGGTCCAAAGAGTTCAGCTGGGGTGGTCGGGGCTTTTTGCTCCCTCACATCATAATGATTTAGCAGGGCAAGCTCAGGCTGCAGCTGGGCTTGGGCAGCCAGTGTGGTCCTTGCGGCCATGCCGCCAGGAAGGGCTTTGCCCAGCGGGGCCTGACCGGAGCTCGGGGCTGGGTCCTGCCGGGTGCCAAACCGTCATACCCCTGGTGGGAGCCCTGGGCCAGAGTTTTAGGGTTCCTTACACATTTTGGGGGATTTTCAGGTGCGTCAGCCACTTAGATCATCAAGAAATAAGTATTTTTGACTGCCTCCGTAAGCGCCTGTCTCTTTGGGCCCCTCGAGGGACCCCAGGGCACGCAACCGCGCTGCCTCTGAGCCCCGTTACAGGAGCGCTTGGCGCCTGGCAGGGCCGAGCTCCACACGAACAGCCCCAGCGCTCTCATGTGAGAGAGCGGAGCTCCCTTCCTCGTTCGCTTCCCCACACTGACAGAAGAAAAGAGCCATGGGGGCTTCTTTCTTCCACCAGCAAAGCACTGTTTGAACAAAGGTAGAGAGTGAATGTGTCAAGTACAAAAGCAGGCCGGCGAGGGAGAACGGCACTGACAGGGCCTGAAACTCCGTGCACAGCTGAACCCACCTGTAAGTTGCAACAGATTAAAAAAGGTGCTATTTCTGGTGGAGCAAAGTCCCTCCCACTGTAAGAAAAGATCAGGTTTGAGACCACCTGAGGAACCTGAACATGCACAAGTCTATGGGACCTGACCAGATGCATCCTAGAGTCCTGAGGGAATTGGCTGATGCAGTTGTGAGGGAATTGGCTGTGCTGTTGACAAGGCCACTATCCATGATACTGGAAAAGTCCTGGCAGTCAGGTGAAGTCCCTGGAGACTGGAAAAAGGGAAACGTTGCACCCGTTTTTACAAAGGGCAGTGAGGAGGTCCCTGGGAACTACCGACCTGTCAGCGTCACCTCTGTGCCTGGGAAGATCATGGAACAGACCCTCCTGGAAGCTATGCTAAGGCACATGGAGGATAGGGAGGCGATTTGAGACAGCCAGCATGGCTTCACTAAGGGCAAGTCCTGCCTGACCATCCTAGTGGCTTTCTAGGATGGAGTGACCACATCAGTGGACAAGGGAAGAGCTATGGATGTAGTCTCTCTGGACTTCTGTAAGGCCTTTGCCATGGTCCCCCACAACATCCTTCTCTCTGAATTGGAGAGATAAGGATTTGATGGGTGGACTATTTGGTGGATTTGATGGACCATTCAAATTGGTTAGGTGGTCGCATCCAGAGGGTAATGGTCAACAGCTCAATGTCCAGATGGAGATCAGTGACAAGTGCTGTCCCTCAGGGGTTTGTATTGGGACAAGAACTCTTTAATACCTTCATCAATGACACAGACAGGGGGATCAAGTGCTCCCTCAGCAAGTTTGCAGATGACACCAAGCTGAGTGGTGCTGTTGACACGCCAGAGGGACGGGATGCCATCCAAATGCACCTGGACAAGAACGGGCCCCTGTGAACCTCATGAGGTTCAACAAGGCCAAGTGCAGGGTCCTGCACCTGGGTCGGGGCAACCCCTGGTATCAATACAGGCTGGGGGATGAAGGGACTGAGAGAAGCCCTGCTGAGAAGGAGTTGGGGGTACTAGTGGATGAAAAGCTAGACATGAGCTGGCAATGTGTGCTCACAGCCCAGAAGGCCAACCATATCCCAGGCTGCATCCAAAACAGCGTGGCCAGCAGGTGGAGGGAGGGGATTCTGCCCCTCTACTCCACTCTGGTGAGACCCCACCTGGAGTCCTGCATCCAGCTCTGGAGCCCTCAGCACATCAGGAAAGACATGGACCTGTTGGAGCGGGTCCAAAGGAGGGCCACCAAAATTATCAGAGGGATGGAACATCTCTCCTGTGAGGACAGGTTGAGAGAGTTGGGGTTTTTCAGCCTGGAGAAGAGAAGGCTCCAGGAAGACCTTCTTGCAGCCTTCCAGTACTTAAAGGGGGCTTATAAGAAAGATGAGGACAGACTTTCTGACAGGGCCTGTTGCTATAGGACAAGAGGTAATGGTTTTAAACTAAAAGAGGACAGATTTAGACTAGACATGAAGAAGAAATTTTTGACAATGAGGGTGGTGAAACACTGGGTCAGGTTTCCCAGAGAGGTGGTAGATGCCCCATCCCTGGCAACATTCAAGGTCAGGTTGGATGGGGCTCTGAGCAACCTGATCTAGTTGAAGATGTCCCTGCTCATTGCAGGGGAGCTGGACTAGATGACCTTTAAAGGTCCCTTCCAAACCAAAGATTCTATGATCCTATGATTTCCTCAGCCAGGAAGCCTTTCTCTGTGTTGTCCAGCTATAATGGACAACATGTTGATGGCTTTGCCATCAACAAGTTTCAGGATGGTAGTTATGTTAATGTTTTAATGCCATTTATTACTATTTTTAGGACCTGAATGATTTTTCAATGTACCTTGCAGAATGGATAAATGTTCTTGTGATAACTTTCCAGGCAGCAGCTCAGAAAATGTTCAGTGAGATTTTTTGTGGCATGCTTTGGTATCAGTAGGTGTGCCTTTGTTTTCTAAAGCTCTCTAAGGGCAAAATGATTTCTTCTATTTTTCACATAATCAAGCAGATATAAATGGTAATGGATATAAATAGACAAACCTAAGCCTCTCCTGCAGTATTCACCAGAGGGAATGACTTCACTGACAGGGCTCAGTGCTATTTTAGGTGCTGTGGATTATCTCACCCAGCATCTAGCAGCCAGACCAAACGAGTCTTCCCTAAGTCTTAAGTCATATATGCCAGTCTGAACCAGATGTCTTGGAGACTCAGCCATCTCTGGACAGATGTGTTTAGGCAAGTGGACTTCATGCTGTTTGTTTCAATTCTGTGTCACTGAAGAGAAAAAGATGAGAGGTATATTTGAAGTTCCTTAATTTATTTAGACTTCCTCAAGAAGCACATTTGTGGCTGCAGTATTCATGAGCATCACATCTACATCCTGAATCACTGGGCTTTCCTCCAGCTCAGCTCAGTTAGATGCTAAATCTGTATCCTGGACACTCACGCACTCACCAAGTGCCTGCACTTAGATTCCAACTCTCATGAAAATTGTCAAGTGTGGGTCTTACCACTGACTTGGCTATCTTTCTTTTGTACATTTTAGTTCATAGAAACCCATTTAGGTCACAAATAAGACATTTTTAAAGTATTATGTAGTCATAAGTATCAGGTGAATATTATGGGAATTAACTGAAGCCATGCACATCGGTGTTCAGAGTGCCTGTAACAGCAGCACCTTAAAGTTATCTGGGGCCACTGCTGGAAAGATCAAAACTGCAGTGCCATTTTGCTCAGTATAATATAGCTTGCAAGAAAACCCAAGCCCTTGTAGAAATACTCATAATTCAAGAAAAAAAGGCAAAACAGTGATAGATGAGCGTGTAAATATAATGTATAATAAAACTTTCTTTTTGATTACCTACTCCACCCGAGCTACAACTATTCTCAAATCTGTCCTTGCCAGTTTCTGTGAAGGAGTGGACCTGACCTCTCAGATTCTCCCTGACTTCTTTGAAGTTAAAAAGCACTTGCCACAGCACATATAAACCACATATACACAAGTTTGCATATATACAGGAACAAAAGTTTGGGCAGGAGACAGTCGATGGTGGGAGGTGAGGAATATTGTGTTCAGTGCTTTGTCATGCTGTGAACTTCAAGGCTTTTGCAGTCAAATTGTACAAGTTACGGTTAAAACTGGTCAGACCATTGTTTGAATGCATTGATCTCTTTTTAAGCAATGCAGGGTGGGTAGGCTTGGAAAAGGGAGAAAAATGGATCAGGAGTTACTAGCCACCAGCTTGTCACTAGGAAAGTTCCTCTCGGTGGACCAGATTCCACCCTGCACAAAGTGGTGCACATTTACAGGAGAAAGGATGCCCAAAATGCCCACCAACTATGGAAAATGATGGGGCTTTGCTCTTTTGTGACATTTAAAAAGCACATCCTCTTAAGCTTTTCCCTTTAGTGTAACCCATTTCTCTGTGGCAGTAAAATGTGCAATCTCCTGCTGCTGTTACAGCCAGAATTAAGCAAAAGATCCATGGTATGAAAAGGAGAAAGAAGAGGCAAAGAAAATTAATTTTGTCAAGGAAGACATGAAGGAAGCCTATGTGTTGCTTTTGTGCTTGGGATGAAAGCACACAGTGACAGCGTGTAACTGCTGTTTGACCACGAGGGCTGGTAGAGCTGCATGGGACTAGTAAGCACAGCACCACTTGTCCCAGCCAATGCTAACGTGGCTAAATGCATTTAGCCATATATTTAATTAAGAGAACAAACAGACCAACACTCAGCTGCCAGCACTGCAGGCATATTCACAATGTAATTGTCTGAAAACATATTTTTAAATTCATGTGCCAAAAAAATATTTAAGCACTCAATACCAAGCTGTTAAGTTGAAGTGCTGCCTCTTGTTTGGCAAGGAAGGGTCTGAGTTTCCTTCATCTGTAAAGAGCTGAATAAAAGAAAGGTTGATGGCAAATCTTGGCAGGAGCTTTCTCGGGAAAGATTTTTGCTCTGGTGATGTACCTCTTACAGTTTATCCACAGGCAAATTACATACTGCCCCCATGTCACCCATCTTGCTGTGAATGAAAAACGGGCCATTAAGTACCCAAATCTGCTTCTGCTCAGGAAAAAATGGATACCAAAATAAATACTGAAAGGTATAACACACCGTGACTTGGTGTCTAGTCTGCCACCATTCTATGAGTTATCTATTCAATCCAACAACATCTTGCCTTTTTAAGGACAACTCAGGTTCAGTATGCATGACCTCCTACAAGAGCAATCTCTACAAAAACTTGCCTAGCCCCTGTATTTTGTATGCTTATCTCTATATTTATATTTTTAATATAAATATAAATATAACTTTGCATGCCTAGCAAGGGCAAAGCTCTTTCAGTTCAAGGTGACTTTCATGTTAGATCAATGAAAACAACAGGAAAGAATAAACAGGCAGCATCTGTGGGTGGTAAATGAATGCAGTATGTGTGAAAAGACTTTCAGACCAAGCCAGGCTCTGCAGGCAAGAGGCAGAAAAGATGAAAAACATGAAGAATAGTAGAAAGAAAACAAAACATTTTCAGCTATATTCCCCATCTGTATTCACCTCATTCCCTCAATTCACTCCACACACACATTTCTTGATAAAAGGTTTGGTTTTCTGTTTTAGCCATGGAAAGTGAGTAGATTCAGAGTATGTTGTATCAGAAAGAGCATGAGGAGATGGTAATTCTACGAATTGCTGGTAGGTAAGGAGACTGTCCCCCCCGCAGAAATCCCCCCTCGTGTTCCCAGCAAACACAGTCCCGCTTCATCTCAGCAAGCAGGGAGACTCACGTCCCAAAGGCCGAAGGTGCCGTGCTGCAGCGCTAGACCCTGCAGTAGCTGCAGCCAGCGCAGCGCCTGGAGCGCAGGCGCGGTAGTGGCACGGTTGCACCACGTACCACACCAGCCGCGGCTTCAAGTAAACGCTGACAGGACAATCCAAGGAGGACATAATATTAGTGACTTAATCTGAGGAGAATGCTGAGCTTGAAAAGTCCGCATCCACAAGTATTTACTACTTGCTGCTGACCCGGATTTGGTTTTCAAGCACAAGCAACCAAGCTCTGCTTTAACTCCGAGCCCACCAGCAGCTGTGGAGCTTGAGCAGTGCAGGGTGGATCCGAAGTCAATGCAGGCTGCTTATCGCCAGGGCTGATCAGTGCAGGCTCAGCGCTGCAATAGCTGTCTTCATGTGGCTTCTGGATGACTAAGGGCACTGGCAAAGCTGTTTGCAGAAGAAATCTGCAGGAAAACATTACAAAAGGTAAGGGGGAGAGGCAAAATATTGTAACCGATATGTGAAGTCAGATGTGCCATGCTGTGAACTCAGAATGCATTCCAGGGTTAGGGAGAGCTTAACTGGAGCTTGTGAGCCCCTAGGAACAAAGCTTGGTGCAGGTTTGAGTAAGTCTGGTCTGTACCTTTACAGCAAAACCAGGGAAGATCTGCCAGACTGTTCAGGTCAGCCTGAACAGTCACATAAAACTCTCTTGAGTTTTAGAGCTCAGCTGCGCCTGAAACTCACATCTTACCTCAGGGAAACTAAAGGTGTTGGAATTAGCCACAGTCCTAAAATCAAAAGCCGTCCTACTTTAACCTCTCCTGTGAAATTCAATGACAATAATTTTTTTAAACTACTGAAACTGAGGCCAATAGTCCCAATGCAATGTCACAGAAGAACCACCTAGATGCTGGGGAATGAATGTATCAATGAGATTAAAGGCAAGCTCTAGCAACAAAAAAAAAAAAGACAACCCTGGCAAATGAGGCCCTGTAATACATCACCATACTTCTTTTTATGCTGAACCATACAATGGGTGCCTGAAAAGCCTTGTGTACCTGTCCACAACCATTTCTCTCCAGATGAAAAGCTATTACCAGAGGAAAAAGACATGTGCAGTCTGAGGAAAAATTCTAAAATATCCCTGTTTCATCAGCTTCCTTGAAAACTATGGCAACTCTTGTCGTAGATCTCCATCCCTCTTTGACCTCCTGTCCTCTCTGCTGGAGACACACAACATAAAACAAAGATGAGGCATGCAGAGATCTCCAGCCTCCACATCACTGTCTGACATAGAGAAAAGGCAGCTTATAATCACAAGACTGGGCTCAACACCAGTGCATGCAGGTGGCTGTGACTACATGTTGCAGCCTGTGTTCTGAATTTCCCTTCATCCTGTCCACAAAAGCCTCAGGCAGCTCAAGATCATGTGGAAAACAGGGAGGCAGAGAGGCTGATGCCCAGATGCTGCAATGCTCAGCTCTGAGTTACCTGGGAAGGAAACTGTCTGGAGCAGGGAATGCCACTGGAGATGGACGATTACCTCTTCTAAACCTGCTAAGGACTGAGACATGGGGCAACTTGCAGTGGAAGGGAACTTTCAACTGCCAGTGCTGAGGCCCCAACCTTAAGAGCTGGTTGGAGTAAAGGAAGAACTGGGCAAAAAGAGCTAGTGTTCAGTTTAGGCCACAGATGTGTTTGGTTTTGTTTGTTTCTAACCTTTTCTTTCAATCCTCTAATTAGAGGACTGAGCTTACGATGTGCTGAAATCAACCCTCACACAGTTTTGCCCGTCAGCATGTTTTCTGTTAAATTGGAACTTGGTACCACTGAGCCGGTTTGAGCTATGTCTCCCCAGAATCAGCAAGGCTTCATCAGCAAACCTCATCTCGTGACTTGGTTAGGGACAGCACGTGCTTAGTGCTGTTGGCCTGGCTCCAGGGCCAGTGCGGGGAGGACCAGCATTGCTAACTGCTCAGTTTTCAAGAGCAGTCAGCATAAGCCTGCACCCTTTTCTGCCAAACACCTCCTCCGCTCAGGAGAAGCACCCCACTGCTGGGGGGAAGACCACAGGTTTGATGCTAATGCGCTCATTTAATCAACAGGAGGGGCTTAAAGATGGCCCCAGATCCACTCGGAGCAGCGTGGATGTGTGGTTAAGAGCATGTGGTCTCTCACAGTGTCATTTATCAAAGGACTGAGCCCTTTGGAGCTCAGTTGTATTTATGCAGCAGTCAAGCTAGCAGTGTTCTCCCTAGGCAAGAAAGGAAATAGCCATGGCGGAAAAGGTCCTTTGCATACCTGTGCAGATTGAGTCGGTTTGCTATACAAAATTCTTGCATAATGCTGCCCTTTTACATGAAAGATAGCAGATTGATCCAATCTCATGGTTTCACAACTGAGTAGGAGGTTACTGATGACTTTCTCAAGGAATTCAATTTCAAACGCTTTGCCACATCCCCCAATTCTATCAGATGGTCTTATAAAAGCCTTTACTCTCATTTTCTCTTTTATCCTTACTTCCCTTGGACCTTGGGATTTTCATGGCCACAGTACTAATATGACAGCTAACTGGCACTGGACTGGCTCAGAGTAGTCCAGTATGAAGTATTTCTTTTTTACCTTCTCATGCAGCACCAATGAATGCATGGAATGATGCATGCCAGGGGCTGAGTCCCAACCCCCGGGGTCCAGAGTTTTATCCAGAATGACAAATACATGTGGGGGTGAATATGACTCCGGTTGGTTGGTTTTGTAGGATATCTTTCCTTATCAAAAAGAAACAGAAGTGGGGAAGAGGAGGAGTGAATAGGACAAGTACCATCTTAGTAGTTGGAAAAGAATTACAAAGAAGTCTGGGCATAGTCTTGGCCAGCCTCAAAGCCGGACAGGCAACACAAACCCCACCACTGCCAACTTTGTATGAGGCAGCGCGAGGAACCAGCAACCTGGATTTTCAATGATCTGGTTATGCTCTACTGACAGACCCTGAAATTAGGCCGTCCTGGTCAAGCTCAGCCATCTGGCAAATCTAATTGGAAAATTCATCTTGTTGACAGACCGCCACAATACCATTTGCCTCTTTAAAACAGATCAAGGGAAAGAAGCAAGCATATGAAAACATAACCTCCTGTACATCTGCACCACGGTGTGGAACTCAGGACAGAGCTTACGTTGTGCAAACAGACCAACAGGAATGTTCGGATGAAAAGAATAAATCATCCTGACAATTCCCAGGCTTAACACAAAGCAATGCAACAAAACATTTAACCAAACTCGGGCAGGAAAAAAGTCTTGTGGGCCGCAGTAGGGAAAATTAATAAATGTTATCCCATGACAGGTGCTTCTTGAGGTCAGACTGCATACCCAGAAAGGAGCAGTGAAATGGGTCCTTAATAACAAATGAAAAGGGAACTCATCCATCATCATCCATATTTTTATAATAAATCAGTCTTTAAACATAGCTTGTCTGAAGAACTGACAGTGACTGATGATCACCCTTTACGCAGAATAATTCACCATTCAGACTACCTGTGCTGCCAGTTTTGATCCTGCACCTGGTTAACATTCCTGTTTGTATTTCTCACAAATTTGTATTGCACCCAGAGGTAAGTTTTCTTCAGCCATTTTTTCAAGGGGATCCCAGTCTTCGTCACTGTGGGGTGGCATGCAATCCATCTGCACACACTTAATAGTATGTACATGCAAAATTGGCCCACACTCCATTTTGTTCATGTCATTGGGATTGCACATGCTCAGCCTCAAATACACAGTAATCACAAGAGATATAGGTGAGATGATCATGTCAATGCTGAATTAGCCCAATATAGATGCATCTTATGCTAAAAATATAAGCTGATAGATTCCAAAGTCCATGTGATCAAAAGCCGTTCTTGGGGGAAAAGTAGGTTTTCTGTTCGACAAATTTTTCATTGATATATCTTTTTTACCAAAATTTATAGGTCTTTCCCATTCATTGGTAGTGCCATTTCCTCCAGAAAACCAAAATGTTCATGTCTACAGTATAAATATTTCTTTCCTGCTATCCTGGCCTAAAATTTTATGGATGCTGTGGTGTAATGATATCACTTCTAATTTTTCTTCTGGGTAGAACTGATCCCCAGTGACTGCTATAACCAGGGACTCCGTGTGTGTGCCAGCTCCATTCTCCAACAGAAAACTCCAGAACATCATGGAGTAAGGAAGGAGCCTGAGCAGCAGAACAGAAGGTAACGTGAACTAAATTGCAACTTCCAGGATAGACCACTTCAGAATTACAGTTTTCCCAGGTTTGATCCTTCCCTGAATCAGGCCAGGCAGAAATTTCAACAATCGAGCTCAAGAGAAGCAGGGTATTAAGCATGGTACTGTTAGTTCTCCTACAGCAGGGGACACCCATTCATCTGAAAATAATGTGGCACCTTCTCCTCTGAGTGGCTCCTTGAGATTTGGTAATAAGCACCACAAGCAGCTCCAGGTGTTGTCTCTACGCTGACCGCAAGGGAGACTCTACCAGCTTTGCCATAAACTGAATGTGACCTTCCTGCATCTGTACAATCAAGACAGTATTTCACCTGCTCCATTGTACTGTGATTTTACCTCACAAGAGCAAGGTACTAGCAACACAGAAGGACCTTTGGTGGGAGCTGAGCATTTCACAGTGTTTGGGACATCTTCTATTCATTGCTCTGTTTCTCTTAGATTTCATGGCCAAAAATCAAGGTTCTCACCACACTATCTTGGTTCCTCTGTGCTAAGTGAAACATTTAGTGCTTGGAAGAAGCGTGCTGCATGAAACAGAGATCCCTCACTCAAAGAAGGCGCTTTCTTCTTATTATTCTAAACAGAGACAAACACACAGAAAGACCATACAAGAAGCCATATGGTAAAACACCTGGGCTCCAGCCAACCCCAACTTAGAATAACCTTTCTTGAGCAGAGGAAATGTCTTCTGTATTTCTGTCCCACTCATTTTGCCACTGATGGAAATTATTTCCCAACATATCTATGCAAAAGCCTCTCTCACAACATGCAGGAATCTATGCTCAGCTGCAGGGGTATCCTTGGCTCACCGTATCACTGGCTCTGTCAGGGCCCTGGGGTCCCTGGGTTCGGGAAGCACAGCACTGCTGCCACTGCCATTTGAAATCTGCAGTAACGGTGTTACACTCTGGGTAGCCAGAAGAGCCATGAGGGCCAAACACCATCTTGCAAGGTGAAATTGTCTCTATTACTCTTTGTTTAATCATGCAGCCATCTTTAATATTTGCTAATTTATTCAGAAAGATATACGGAATGTAGTAATAATGTAATATTAATCTAAGAGTATTCTTCATCTGACAAAGACATCTAAAAAGAGAAGAATCAAAGTGTAGAGCAGAAGAGAAGGCTGAGGGAAGACCTTATTGCTCTCTACAACTACCTGAAAGGGGGTTGTGGTGAGGTGGGTCTTGGCCTCTTCTCCCAAGTAACTAGTGATAGGACAAGAGGAAATGGCCTCAAGTTGTGCCAGGGGAGGTTTAGACTGGATATTAGGAAAAATTTCTTCACTGAGAGGGTGGTCAGGCATTGGGACAGGCTGCCCAGGGAGGTGGTGGAGTCGCCATCTCTGGAAGTATTCAAAAAACAAGTAGATGTGGCACTTTGGGACATGATTTAGTGGGCATGGTGGTGTTGGGTTGATGGCTGGACTTGATCTTAAAGTTCTTTTCCAACCTTAATGATTCTGTGATTCTGTAATAAAGGAAAAGACCTGAGATAGTACTGCTACATCAAAGCAGAAGAATATCCTAGCAGTGAGACCCAGTTATAAATGTGTCATCTATCTAGAACACAAAAGGTCTGTGATTAAACTGGCTGCCATAAAAGCTGGAATTCACCAAATATAAATGTACCACTGGGTTACAATATCTACACATGTATACATGAATTGGCTGCCTTCTGCTTCTGTTTTGTTAAACATATCTTTTCAACTGCACTTTACTTCAAATGTAAAGATGAATACATATATCTGCCTGGAAATTGCATAGGTATCTAAAGCAAGCTTGTGAGAACTTTTAATGTCCATTCACCTTGATATGCCAAAAATATTGCTAAGAATCAGTCTTCACCTTCTTAACAGAAAGCCCTAAAATAAACAACCATACAATTGTGTCACTACATCCACAAGTCATACTTTGGTTGAGGTAAGGATCTTCAGTGCTAAACACTCTACATCCCCCCAGCTGTGTGCCATTTCAAATGCCATGTCTTGGGCAGTGATTATCATATTACGTTTGTTAGATAAAGAAAATGAATCTTTACTTGGATCTTTCTTTTTTTAAACTGGGCTCAGTCACCTACCCATTATTTGGGTGCTGAGAGTAGAGATGCTCCTAAATACGTCTAGGTGCAATTCCTGCTTTCACTTATAATGCTGTAACACTGAAGCAATCCCTCTGCCTTCAGAGTAGCACTGGCTTTATATCAAATGTCATAGAGAATTCAGCCCTTGGTCTAAGTTTGTGTTACCAAGAAGTTAGTCTTCAAGGGAAAAGCACCGCATCTGTGTTCTCATGGGACAGTCCCCATCAGTGGAAAAGCTTAGGACAGATACATATAAAAGTCAGCACCCAGAAAACTGGGTAGGCTCCCTGCAGCAGGTCTTCCCAGAGTCTGTGAAAAAGGAGTTCTGGAAAAAGGCATTTTGTAAGAAAGACCCACAGTTAATAAATCAAATAGGTCTACTGCAAACAAAGAATACTCAGATACAATTTTCCATTCTTTCTTCTAATATTGATACTTTTCAGCAGCACAACTGAACCTCTGACACTGTTTCTCTTTCAGACCTCCAAAGTAAGTCTGCAAAATCATAATTAATTTAGCATTAACTAGTCAGTTTATTTTTTATTCAAGGAATAAAATGTCACAGTTACAGGTGATAAAAATCTTTCCTATCCACAGCCTCATTTCTTACATTAGCTCCTTCATCATGCACCCTTAACGCAGCTTCCTTTGCTCTGCGCAGCAATGCTGAGGCTGTCTTGCTGATCCTTGCTGCTCCATGTTGACTGTAATAATTCTGGTGATGTTGCTTTTACCAGGTGCTGGAGACTTTTCTACAACAGGACTGTGCAAGCAACAGGGATGCTTTGGTGAGCTGGGAGTTGAAGTGCTCAGCGACTGCAGAGTTTGACGCCTTGATGAACATGCTAGGAGAGAACAGGTACTCTTTAGTGAGAGTAAATATTGACCCACCATCAGCTTGTATGTAACAGTTCAACCCCAACACACACCCTGAAATTTATCCTGGAGCAAATGACTCCATGAGTATGGTAACAGAGCAATAGTCCTGTGTAAAGAGGCTTTTCACTGCTTTCCTTTTTGCTTTCATCCTTACAAGTTCAAACCAGTCTGCTTTTAAAGTCTTATCATTTTCTAAGCTTGTAGCTGTTCTTATTCACATGCCAACCTTTGTTCTTACTCTTCCTCAGGAATCATCTTCTGGCCACTGCTGGGGACAGGTTACCAGGCTACATGGACCTTTTGTCTGACTCAGTGCTTATCTTCTCTGGTTTGCTAACAACACCGTGTCACTGAAAAGTCATTATTTACAATCACATCAAATGAGACCACGAACTGCTAGGCACGCTCCTGGCACAAAACAATGACAATCATAATGAATAAATGGCAAAAGACAGGAAGGAAAAATGGAAGAGAATAAAACTCTTCAAAGTAAACAAAATCATATACTCTATTTTGCTTCATATGTTTCTTCAGAGGGAATTTTTTGGTTTTAAATGATTGTATAAGAAACACTCATGTAGTAGAAAACAAAACTGTGGGAGGCATCTGAAGAGTAAAGATATGATATACAGGGTGGGGAAGGAACAACACAGATTGAGTGCATAGTGAGTACAAGATACAAGTATGATTAGTTTTCAGAATGCTGATCATCCATAGCTACCACTGAAAACTGAAGCTGAGGGTTTAAAAATCAAACCTGTGCCTTTGAAAATTGTCTTATAAATGCACAACATCAGTGCTTAGATGCATGAAAGGAACATTCTGATTCTTCTTGGGCAACCTAAGAGACAGGAATCTGGAGTTCACCTGGGTAAGGTTCAGGAAATTTCTTGACTGCATCCTAAAAGCTGATGGTACCTGTCTGCAGTACAGAAATTTTGGTCGAGTAAA
Source organism: Phaethon lepturus (assembly GCF_000687285.1). Classification (NCBI taxonomy): domain Eukaryota; kingdom Metazoa; phylum Chordata; class Aves; order Phaethontiformes; family Phaethontidae; genus Phaethon; species Phaethon lepturus. Next base: position 71,657 of record NW_010558070.1, on the reverse strand, counting down.
ATTACTGAAAGGTATTGTGTTCATACTGCTACCTTAAATAAAATGAAAGGTGCACTGTTAAATGAGTGTTCCCCATCACACAATTCACAAACTGTTTCTTTTCTTCACCCAATGCCACATGCTCCGTGCTCTCTATGTACCTTCCCAAGATGTTGGAAGAAACCATTCTGGTCCTGCTCCTAGAATCTGGACAGAATTGCCTTCTGTGTCCCCCCTCAGATACCCCAACACATGCCTCCTACACCAATGGAACTGCACTTTCTTCCCTCACACATCTCCATGTTTCATTCTTTATGGGGAAAGAGACGGAAAGTTTAACACACTTTCCTCTTTCGATGAGCGGACGTTCATTCTTTATGGGGAAAGAGACGGAAAGTTAACACACTTTCCTCTTTTGATGAGCGGACAACCCTGACAGAAGAGAGAGTCATTTTGGCTAAGTTGTACCATGCTATCAACAGAAAAACAAAAGCTAAATCTGGAGGCTGTTGGGGAGCCCTTAACAACACACAGCTGCACTAAGGAACAGATGCAAGCATAGCTGAATTGACATCAACTGCTTATTAAACAAGCCATGACCAACAGATGGGAACACTGCTTTATTATGATAGCCTTCTCCAAACGCTGAATGAACTGTCTGGAAAATGAGACTGGAAAACAAGTGGGTGCTAAAAATGTGCAATCCTACTGTGGGAAATCCAGCCAATCCACTAGACTGCCAGGTGCCACAACCGTTACGCTCTTGAACCCAATTCAGAGGAACTAGATTTGCCATAGAAAAGGACAGAAAATGATCCTCAAAAGTCTCCCACCTACCTCATACTGGCAGTTACAGTAATTATCAGTGTAATTGCTTCAAGTCACATCTCATTATAAATTAAAAAGGAGATTTGGCTTCAGTTAGCTATGATTTGCTAATGCATTAGGTAATGCAGTCTATCACTGTGTATCATACCTGTACTTCACTCTGAATTGTTTTCCGATTTAGTTTTTTACTAGATCACCATTTTGGAAAATCGACAAGGAAATCATGTGAAATGAACATTGATTTTAGGCATTACAGAACAGAGAGAAGACTAGAAAGACAGTGAGAAGAATTCTTCTATAGAAACAAATACATGTTTTCTAAAGCATCTATAAAAACAATGATTGCAATAATCAATGAGAGAGTTAAGTATTTGTGATTTCATTCAATGGAATAGCTTTATCTGAGTTACCTAGACAAAGAATCATTGTCCCACTAACAGTGGGAATTTGCCAGGACTTCATTCACTCTCTTATAAGCATACAGAGCTAACTAACACAATAGGAGCAGCAGGCATACAAATTGAAATAATAATGTATTAAATATAATAGTTCTGGAATAAATAAGACAAAATTACACATCAACACTAATGCACACTAATTAAGCTAATACACTAAATAACTAACACAATTACTTAATCTTTATTCACTTCTGTTAATGTTGTTTCCCTGAGTGGGAACAACAGGAACGGGTTGTTGATTCCTCCTAACAATCAGGAACATTTTAGCTGAGCACAAACCAAACCACAAACATTAAAAAATGCTCCATTAATTCACATAGGACCCACAGCTCTGTGGAAATATAAGGCTTCATGGAAATACAAGGCTTCATGAACCACCTATATAAGAGCCATGTAGCTGAATCCACATTATCTTGGAGAGCCCAAAAATCCATCTCTATATTGGGAAATGCTCATTCAAGTTCAGGAGAACTTGCTTCCTCATATAGCAGAGAAATGTACATGTGAAGTCAGCAGAGCTGTAGGAAGACGTGTTGATTAACACAGGGAGTAGTTACAAAACACAGCGCAATCAGATCATTAAAAAACATAAATGTATCTGGAGAGTTCATAAGAAGTGATGAGACAAACCTTTGGAAAGGAAATGTAGGAATTGCTAATGGCACTAAATCCTTTTACCACATTACACACATACTAACATTCATGGAAAACTATTGTGTATAAATATGAAGCAAAAGTCTTTACTTCACGGAAATAGATCAGGACTACTGAGCTTTTTTGAAAGTTAAAAGATAAAATTATTCAGGTATTAGATATTATAAGGAAAAGAATATCTGTGAGGATTATGCATCTTTCAGATAAACAACTTCCCAGTTTAACAGACTGCTTTTAGAAATTGTGAAAAAATAAGTATAACCTAGTTACTATAAAAGATATTTAGGTACCAAAGTTATTAGCTCTAACTATTAATGGTAGTTACAGGAATTCAAAATATTCCTCTGAGATGCTGACTCTATTTTAAAAAAACATCTGCCTTTGTTATAAGCAATCAAGAAATAATGAAGCATTGAAAACAGCTACTAGGAAAATCAGGTAAGAGATCACTCTGATGAACATTTGTGTTCATTTGTGTTATGAAGGGCAATAACTGCGATTTCAGGGTTATGTAGGTGTCTGAAGATGAAAACAGGGTGTTTCAGCTCATAAGTACTTTTGCAGTTTAGGCTCCTGACTTGAATATCCGTCCTTATTTGAGCATTATGAAAACTCCATGAAAGGAAAGTGCATTGCTAGATACCTGATATTTTTAATATCTGGTCCACAGAGACTAACTGAACAATTATTAGAACAGTAGAGCTTTCCAACACCTCACCCATGTTATTCGACACTTATTCATATCAATATAATTAAATATGACTACTTCTTTGGGTAAGTGTTAACCAGTAAAGGCAAATCTCACAGACCTGGTGCCCAGCACATATTGGACTGCCAAGCAGTAAGTGTAAACTAATAATTCATACTAGTCCTGAAACTTGGGCAGAAGGAAAAAACAATGCCAGGCAAATTTGTTTTCTTTATTCTCTTCACTCTTTAAAAAAAATTCAGTATCAACACAGTTAAAATAGATGTGTATGTCAGGGGTCGAGTAACATATTTACAAAATTATATACACAAAATGCTGTAAAATCATTAACATAGTTCGAAAATTGGACAAATATCTAACTAAAGAGGATAAATATACAGTCATGTACAGAGACTGGATAGAGATATCTGATGAAACCCTGTGAGGATGACAATATAGTCTTATTTAACATCTTCATCAGTTCTCTGACGTTCCCCTTTCTGACAAAACACAGAAGGATATGTAAATGAAAATACATTTAAGCAAAAAAAAAAGCCATACCAAGTGTCCATGGTGTCATAACAAGAGGACAAGGTACCCCCTTTAGTGTGTTTGACCTGCATAGCACCTTGGAGTCTCATTAGAGTCTTGATGGAGTACTATGAGATTACTTGGCAAGGCTAGGCAGGATTCAAGTGCGTATATAGCCACTGCTTTAATTTATGCTTTCCTTCAACCTGCATGGAATCAGTAACGGGACTTGCTCATCACATTAGCATTATTTCGTATTTACTCAGCATCTGCATCTTGAGATGTCCAAGAGGCAGGAGTGAAGTAGCCCTACCTGTGGAAGCCATGGTCTCTCACACAGCTACAGGACAAGCCCAGCACCTCTGCTCTCATATAATTCTGACCAGGCCACTCCTAAAATGCAGTGGCACCATAATACCCATTATAACCAATGTAAATGGAATTTGCAGACAGTCTTTAAAAGATGAGCGAGAACACAGAAGGAAAGTTCAGAGAGGCCAAATCAGGTTGACAATATGATGATTAAATGAGTCTATAATCCACTGCTTCTGGGAGTAAATAATTAATGAGCACGTTGAGCACATGTTTAAAATAGTACAAGGAGGTACAACTAGCAGGTATGGACAAAAATCCTCTTATCCTTCCACTGACAGTAGGATCTTTAAAATGAAGAGCTGACTGTGGCATGTAATGGCATACCTACACTAGTCCAGTTCTCTACTGCAGTGTGACATGGAGTATAGATACTAATATCAGCTTTAACTGAACTATCTCAGGCACTAAAAGCAATTTAACCTTGGAAGCACTGAGCGCCATATGCAATAATTTAATGCCTGCAATATAGACATACCTTTAATCTAACAAGTAGCAAACAGTAGAGGGACTGTATATGGGGACTGGAATATATACTCTGATTACTACCAGGTACTAAGGCTGGTGTCATTGCATCTTCGCTGCTACTACAAATGTTAGGGAAATGAAGTTAGCCTGCGCCAGAACATTCTTTATTAGGTTCTTCCCTTTGCTGTAGAAACACATGCTGAGAATGATCAGTGTGGAGAATAGTTTCCAAAGGAGGTGAAAGAACCCCATCACACAGGACATGGGAAAGCAGGCTGGTCTAACACCCAGAAAAGATAATGCAGAACCCTGGTTCCTTGTGTGGGGATTAATTAAAGGCCCATCAGGTCTGTTTAATCCCTAATATTTATAACTTTCCAGAGCTACTCGTTTACCTTCAAATTCTTCTTCATTGCTAGGCAGCGAATTTCTTCCTCTCTGTTTTACTTCCCTTCTGGTGACAAACAAAAGATCATCACAGTCCAACATCCTCTCCCTGGGATATCTTTTGTCTTCTCTCCTCTTATTTTCATTTTTTGCTCTATCTTCTTTCACAATACTTTTCTTTGCTTCTTCACCATCTTCCACAGATGAGTGCAGATAGGCCTTTGTGGTCTCTCTGTCCAGGCTAGAAAATCAGACAAGGAAATTCACTAAGTTAAAAGCACACATATTGTATACAATTTAAAATCCTTTTTTACATGACATAGATTTCACATTTTCCCACATCTCACAGTACTGACAAAGGAAGGACTTATCTCACGCTTGACCATTTGACAGGGCTATAAATGTCTTACAATTCAGTTTCCCTTTTATTTCTAAAATAAGTAAAGAAAAGTCTAAGACACAGCATGCACAGTTTTGTTCCCTTAGTTCTGTAGATACTGTATATCTTGCTAGCCCATTGCATACAATTTTTCCTCTTTAAAAAAAATATGGATAGTTTTCCTGTTAATCTCAGTTCTAATATGATTCAGCAAGAATTCATACCCTTCATATCCTTCATAGAGATTCCATTCCCAGCCCACTTTTAAGATTTCTAAAGTTTGTAGAATACTTATGAAGCAAAATACAGTTACAGATGTCTCATTTGACTGCACTAAACCCCAGATTATCAGAAGTGCTTTGGTAACTAAAATTGAAACAAGTATTTTGGCACTCGGCTTTACTGACATTAAGCAAGAGAAAGGCTCCTAAATACCTTTCTCTGGCTCTGGCCCTAATTCTGTCTACCTCTTATGACTCCAAAGAGGATTTGGGCAATAATTGTCTTTTATGGTGCGGGTCCAGCACACATATGCATATGGACTTTGCTAGTTACATTTGCAGAGTGCTTGTCCTGCCATAATGATTCCTTTCCATTGTGATGGCAGGAGAACACCCCAAGGAGATGCTAGCATCTAATATTAAAATGCTGAGAGCTATATTAGTACCTCTAAAGATTACTGAATTAAGCATGATCCCTAATACACACCACATAAAAATCAGAAGACAATCCCAAAGATCCCAGGGCTGAAGATTTAGACAAGCTATTATAATACCACATCTATGTGCACTGTGGACTCCCTGACAACAGGGGACCCTGGGCTATCCCTTTTTCTTATTAGTTCCTTACTTCTACAGGACTTAGCACACAAAGACTGTATCTTTTTGAGCTTCTAATATCGTATTGCATTTAAACTTTTTTTTTTCCTTTCTGATTAAATTATGCTTCTACTTTGTTTTTATCAACAATGTCAGCATGTTCTCATTAGATCTGTGCGCACTGATGAGCAATATGCTTCACTGTTCCCCTCTAATGAGTATGACATGGGAGATAGGTACCTATTTTAGAGTATAATAAATAATAAGTTTCAGTGGGAAGCACCCTTCCATGCCTCCTGAAAGGTAGGGGCTCTACTGGAAACTCCAACTCAATCTGGGCTGGAATGCTGCCATAGCATTGCTAATTTTAGTACCCAATTAACATGTAATTAATAAAACACAGTTGTTTAATGGCTTTGAATGTACACCTTCTCATAAAAGGAAAACAATCATTCAACATGGCATGGAGGTTACACAAAGAAACAAATATGAAGCCAAATTGTGGCCAGTACTAGCTTTTTATGATGTAGTCACTGAGTTGATGTAGTCAATGCCCAGAAGACGACATTATGTATGTCTATGTGATACTAAAGTGACATGTTAAGCAGCAAGAAAGGAATGAGATTTCACTTTACAGTATGTGGCTTTACAGAGAACTCAAAACCTAGCTGAGAACGCTACGAGCAAAAGACGAACATTCTGAATTAGCAAGTGAATTGTCAGGGACTGTCTACTCCAATCTTACAAAGCAATTTACTGTAGGGAGTTATAGATCCAAGAAGTAGGAAAATTAAAAGACTCTTAAGTATAAAAGCTGTATAGTACCAGGCTTCTATCATTAATTCTTGGAAAAGAGACTAAAAATTCAGCAAAACCAGATAAGATACATAACGTGGAAAAAGATGGAAAGAAATATATTGCAGTAGATGTTGAAGTTGCGAATGTGCAAAAGAAGGTGCTGTAATTCTGGCAGCAGCATTGTGGAATATTGTGGATCAGTAGTGACCACTGAGGTTTTTATTGGCACACCAGTGCACCTCATCTGGGTACCTGGGGGTTAGGTCTATGTTGCCTATATGCTAAAAATTAAAAATAGTATTTATGTAGTTTATCCAATGCCAACAGAGGACCCTGAGAATCCCAAAGGCTCAAATACGTCTGGTTCAGGGCTGTAAGTGGGAACTGGCTGGACGGTCGAGCTCAGAGAGTCGTGGTAAATGGCATTAAATCCAGCTGGCGGCCGGTCACAAACGGTGTTCCCAAGGGCTCAGTTCTAAAGCCGGTCTTGTTCAATATCTTTATCGATGACCTGGATGAGGGGATCGAGTGCTCCCTCAGTAGGTTTGCAGATGACACCAAGTTGGGTGGGAGTGTTGATCTGCTGGAGGGTAGGAGGGCTCTGCAGAGGGATCTGGACAGGCTGGATCGATGGGCCGAGGTCAACTGTATAAGGTTTAACAAGGCCAAGTGCCAGGTCCTGCACTTGGGTCACAACAACCCCATGCAACGCTACAGGCTTGGGGAGGGGTGGTGGCGGAAAGGGACCTGGAGGTGCTGGTTGGCAGATGGCTGAACATGAGCAGGCAGTGTGTCCAGGTGGCCAAGAAGGCCAACAGCGTCTTGGCCTGTATCAGAAATAGTGTGGCCAGCAGGAGTAGGGAAGTGATCGTGCCCCTGTACTCAGCCCTGGTGAGGCCACACCTTGAATCCTGTGTTCAGTTTTGGGCCCCTCACTACAAGAAGGACATTGAGGTGCTGGAGTGTGTCCAGAGAAGGGCAACGAAGCTCGTAGGGGTCTGGAGCACAAGTCTTAATGAGGAGCGGCTGAGGGAACTGGGGTTGTTCAGCCCGGAGAAGAGGAGGCTGAGGGGAGACCTTATAGCTCTCTACAGCTATCTGAAAGGGGGTTGTGGTGAGGTGGGTGTTGGTCTTCTCCCAAGTAACTAGAGATAGAACGAGAGGAAATGGCCTCAAGTTGCACCAGGGGAGGTTTAGACTGGATATTAGGAAAAATTTCTTTACCAAGAGGGTGGTCAAGCATTGGAACAGCTGCCCAGGGAAGTGGTGGAGTCACCATCACTGGAAGTGTTCAAAAAACGTGTGGATGTGGTGCTTCAGGACATGGTTTAGTGGGCATGGTGGTGTTGGGTTGATGGTTGTACTTGATGATCTTAAAGGTCTTTTCCAACCTTAGTGATTCTGTGATTCTGTGATCTAAGTTAAGACAGTCTCAGTTTCAGATGCTCAGCTCTTTGTCATTTCTTATCAGCTGCTTTACACATTTCACTGCACTCTGCACTATAAATCTCAACATTCAATATACATCCATTGAGCCAAAGTACCTAAATTCCACTCTCAGAGCTGCCAAATGCTGAAGTGCTACCGCTCTGAGTCCCATGACGTCCCCTTGTGTATCTGGATCTTGGCGTCTTTAAAACATTAGCAATCAGACCTAAGTAACTGCATTTGAAATAATATTGTTTGGAGGCACTTCTCGTGTTCCACTAATGGGGGTAACTTGAGGATAACCTGAATAGTGCTATCCTCAGAAATAGAGACATTTGGTAGTAAAAACACTGTAATTTCAAGTATTGTGGTTTGTTTCTAAAATCTACAACTGCTGCAAGAAAAAACAGAAACGATGTACTGAAAACTTCAGACCTTAAAACAAATGTAAGACATTGGTGTGCTTAATCATTATGCTTGCAAAATTTATGCTCTGTTCCAGGCCATGCTAAAAACTGTTTTAGTTTGGTTTAAGGGGGATAAAATGAATGCCTTAACAGAGAGTCCATTATTTTGTGCTCTGGCAACAATATTGTTTGGAATATTTTATTTAGATTTCATTAATTTAACTTCAATCATCTGCTACACAAACTGGCCAGTGCATTTACAACCAATTCAGTGTTTAATAGCTGGAAATACTATATAGAAATTCATAATTAATATGACTTGAATATGCCGTTTCAAACACTATTTTACCCAGAGATCTGCCAGATTTGATACCACTTCATCTAAAATTTAGATCTAATGAGTGCATTTATTTCTCATTTGCAAAAATTTAGTGCATTCATTTCAGTCAGTTCTCCAAAGAATTCCTCTGTTTGCCAGTGAATAACTCAATTTTCTCATCATTTTTACATAACAACTGCAAGTCAGCTTGCCAATAAAGTCTGTTTGGAGAATGAATATTAAATTTTATATTAAAGCACTCAGTCATGAAACAAAGCATGTAGAATGAAAGCCACTCTTATTGCTTATGCATTTAGTCACATCTTTTCGTAATAAGGTACCTGACTTAGAATATAATCCAACTCAGTGGAAGGGAAAGACTTCCACTGATTCTGCTGGAACTCAGCTCAGTTATCTACCTGCCTCTTTTCAACTGCGTTGAAAAGTATGCGTTAAAGTAGTAAACCATGGTCTTCACGTTTCCCTTTTGATGAAAAGAGGCTACCATCATGCAGGTGATCTGGCCTGGAAAAAGGCATTGATGTATTTCTAGATTTGGGATTCTGTTCAATAAAGTGGAGGTATTCATTTGTTTATGTGTTGTGGCTGCAAGCTGGCAGAAAAGCAAGTTTCAAACTGCACTGGAATCAATACTAGAAAATGTGTGGGAAACCAGGCTTGAATCAGTGTTGCTTTTTTGTTCCATCGTTCTCAGGGAATCCACAGATCAGCCCATGACTAGTACCCTCACTCATTGTTTTTAGATGTTATCTTTAACACTGATCATCATATTAGAACTTTTCAATAAAAATGAAGAACTACTAAAATTGCCTTTAAAGGTGGGATTTGTCCTGTTCATGCAACCTTTTGGGAAGAAATCTCGCATGATGGAGATTATACAATTCTTTGGCAGCAGTGCCCATACTACATTGACATACATGGAAGAGGAAACCCTTCGGTCTAGAATCCGTATGGGATGTCAAGACAGATGGAAGCTTTAAAACAAAAGTACATGTTTTCTCACACAAAATGTGAAACTGCGCAGCTCCTTCTGGGAAGAGGCTATGGATGATAAAGGTTTACATGGATTCAAAAAAGTAACTGCAAAAATTCGTGAAAGAAAAACCCATCAAGGCTGTTAATACAGAGACTCCAATTCTGCTTCAGAAAATCCTTAAACCACAAATTGCTGGAGGTTGGGAATGTATTCTGGGGAAATACCGCTAGATGATTGCGCTGATCTTATTCTACTTCCTAAGATCTGTTGTTGCTAGCTGTTAGAGATTGTTGGTGCTCTGAAGGTTATCACAACTCAATGCTATTTCAAATGGATCGAACTACAACTTAATACAAGATGAAAAAGTAAATCCACAATCATTTGGAACCACTGCACATTCACCACACACATCACACCAGAAAAATGTTACCCCTGCTGTACATAAGTTCTGCAGAACTTAAGTAGGGGCTCATATTCATCCCATATGCTCTCTCCCCATCATTCCCCAGATTTAATCCCAGTAGAAGATTCAGTATCTTAGAAACAACTTGCGATTTAATGCAAATAATGCTTTATATCACAATAAATATCTTAGAAGAAAAACAAAGTCTACGACAAATGGAAACTATCTCACCTTTCAGCAATCCTCTAACAGCTTCCTGGGGCTAAGCTTCAAACCATCACATCCCACCAATGTTTCCGAAATGAAAACAGGGCAATAAATTGCCAGATAATAAAATGGTAGGACAGACAGTTAATGCCCTTCTGATTAACATGCTGTGGACCAAATCACTTCGTCGCATGTGTACAGCAAGTCAGTTCACAACTGTAGTTAGAGTATTACATACGGAAATCATTAGATTTCATTTTCAAGCATAGTTGAACCCAAACTGCAGCATTTAGGATTCACGTAAAATAACTTTTATGTTTTTAGGTTCAAGCATACTCACGTCACATAATCCACCATCTGCACCCTTCTTATGTACCGACAGGAAAAGGCATACTTTGTTTGGCTGATTTTAATAAGCCTGCTTCTTACACAATGTTCCTGCAATAATATAACCAACATTGATCTAATTTAAATCTAAATCTCAGAAAAAATGCAGATACAGATGTATAAAAAGTCAACTGTTTTAATGTAACTGTAATCAGCCTCTGAATAATGAAGATAAAAGTTTCAAGTACAAAGTATATTTTCTTAATACTGCACTATGAAAAATGCAGTAAAATTATCATAATAGCTTACAAACAAACAAACATCATGAACTGAAGACTATATTGACTGTGATAAAACCCCCTATGTTTCTCATGTTAGCAGCATAGAGCCTGTAAAAGCCACGAAATGGATTATAGAGGAAACAACAGAGTATGATTTAAGAATAAATTATCCTACAGAACTTCTTGGTTAATGCCTATTACATGAGCTCTTCATTGAGCCCTGAAACCTGATTTACTTTGGTTAGCTGGAGACAGGGATTGGAACAGTGAGCTTATTAGCCGGGAAAATTATATCTGCCTCATCAGAAACAGAACAATGGTAACACCATTGCTAAACTGGTATCATCATCTAGATTTACTTACTTTCTTGTTGTTGAACATCAGAACTGTGTAGAGTTTATCACCCATTTCCACCCTCTTTGGTGTTGCTATGACAATGGCAGGTGCATAATATTCATTTCCTGTTTGTGTCCCAGTTCTGGCAAACACGTAGTCTCCAACCTGCATGCCAGGAAAGCATTGGATTGCAAGAACCGTATAACTTGCAAGTTTTACGAGACGTAAAAGGTAAATATTAAGATATTTTTACAGGAATCATCATTCTAAGATGTTCCCATGCTTTAATATGGAACTTTAAAAGAAAGTAAGAACTCGGTCTTTGCATGTACTGGTAACTCTCAGTTTCCACTGAATCAGGGAGAGAAGACAAAGCAAAAATAAATGACGGAGCCCTACTAACTGTACCAGGGCTCAACTAGCAAGTTGAACTGAATTAGGAAACTCTTACAACTCTTCATACCCTTGGACTTTGTGCAAATGTATATGTTTTTAATAAGTTTTTAAATCAACCTTGGCAATTACAGAGAATTCCATATATAACTGACTGACACAAAATAATTTTAAAAATGAACACAGAATCACAATTTTCTGTCAAATTCTGCAGATCTTCTCTATAATTGAATGTCCCCCTTACAGAATACCAGGAACTACCAGATCAGGATTTGCCTTCATTTCAAACCGAAAAAAAAGGCACCTCTCGCTGGTTTTAAGTGCAATAAAGTAGTTATAAAAATGCTTTTCTGTATCCAAAACAGCTGTATCCATTCTGTATCCTTTCTGCATCCACCATCTGGCTGGTGTGCAAAATAAGAATCACCTGAAAAAACAACTGTGATTACAGATAGTCAGCTGATAAATTTTAAATAAAAACAAAAATGGAACAAGAATATTTTTTTCATTACCGTTATTTGCCTTAGTGTAAGATTATCTGTGGGATTTAAATTATGCTGTGAAAAACAAATGGTTATAACCATCACATTGTGTATAAAAGGCTCTCCTTGTTTTGTAATCTACGTGCTAGGAAACAATCATTCTGATGGTAAATATCTCACCTTTCTTCTATAGGTGGGCAAATATTCATGTTTTATAAAGAAAGTAATATAGAATTCTAATAAACAAAGGAATGGGTTTACAATGAAAACAAGCTCCAAACAAACGAAAAATAGGATGTTGAAAATAGCATGATATTACTATCACTAAAATCTCTTCTTTAAAATAATATATGTATTTAAAAGATTAAAAAATCAACTATCCTTTGTTCTATGTGTGACCAAATGAACAAAACTTAAAATGCATATTTGCTGTCATAAAAAAATACAATTTTTTACCTGCAGATGTGGGCATGGCATAGCACCTCCCACAGGTATAGTGAACTTCACAGGTACAATCCAGGTCTCCCCATTGCTGAAGTCAACAAGTGCACAGCTAGAACTGATATTCTTTATCACAGTTCCTAAAAAAACCCAACATATTAAAATATTCAAATGATTTTTCTTTTACCCTTTGTGGAAATTTTCTTTAAAAATCCTGTAGGCTCTCACATATCACTGAGGTCAAACGTATCTATACTATACATTCTTCCTTTTCATTTAGCTTGGGTAAGTTGTGCTAGGGCAATAGAGAAAATTGTACCTGAAAAAAATACAGTCTTAGTATTTTAGCATTCTTAATAATGCCACAGAAATAAAATGAAGAATAATTTTCAAGACCAGAAATTTGTAAGTGGATCAGGTGGATGATTGTTGACATAATGAAACTATTATCACAGTGAAAAATATGTACTTTAAAAAACCAAACAAGTAGAGGTAACACAGAAATAAAAAACACACGATTTTTTTAAATGAAACAACAGAACACAATTTTACCTACTAATCAGTCTTGCTCAAAACTCATCAAAAAGGCAGAAGCATTTAATGAATTGTTTGAACAAATGCAAAAGCTCGGCCTTTGCCAAACACTCAACAGAAACACTCGAGAGGGACATCAGAGAGGGACAGGTTGATACTCTCAGATATTCAGTTACCTAAAAGGATTTCCTTCCACACTCTTCTTATATAAACATATCAGAAGCACATCAGCATTGCTTTCTAATTTTACAAAATGTATGTGCACACACAATATGTATATTAATTTTTCATGAATATGCACATGTAATATTAAATATGATTAAGGCAGAAATACCTAATTATGACCAAAACTAATGTTTATCAATATTAATGAAATCTAAAAAATATTTAAAATGTGGACAAAAATACATACCTGGATAATAAAATCCTGTGACATCTGATCTTGCAATCACCTTTTGGCTTTTGTGAGTGACAAATACTTGGCCTTTTTGTCTTTTTTTAGACTTTGACTTCACAGTTTCTTCTTCAAGTCTCTGTAATTTGATACAGTTATTTTTTTACACAACAACCAAGCTGGTCAGCCTCAAACTATTAATTAAAAATTTAGGCAATGTAATGTTATGACCTCTGCAGACAATTCACAGTAAAATGAAATTATTTTAAACATTCAGAATAATTATAAACAGAGGAATGCTCATAAATAAGACTGGGGGACCATGGTGAGAATAGAAATACCAATGGGGCTGGCCGGCTGTGGACCGACTCAACTCCTAGTTGAAGTCAGTGACTGCAATTAGTAGTAATGGAAAGAATGCAAAGAGCACAATGGATCTCACACAACAACTGGAGTGGGGGCTGTGGGAAACACAGTATGTGAAAAATAGTCAAAGAATCACAAATCACAAGTGACTCTATATAAAAATATACCGGTGGGCTTTCCGAGCTTCTGCGTACTTGACTTCACAGTCACCATATTCTTTTTCCTTAAAGTCTTTTATATCTCACATTAACATTTTATGGAGTCTCATTTGCCTTTAAAGTAAATGATGTTCCTGCATCCCTTTTCTTCTAGAAGAAAGAATTTCTTCCCATTCAGCACATCTCTCTTACAGAAAGTTTTGAGAGGATCAGAGTATTATATGTATACGCCAGAATGTGAAAGAACACTTTACATTTTGCTTTCCTGAGAAAATTAAGAAAACTGATGATATAAAAACATTTTCTTTCTAATACTGAAGTCTGTAATCCCAGTAATTTTATAAGTACATTTTAATAATCCTCAAGAATAACACTATAATTTATATTTACTACAAGAGCAAATTAATTCTCAAAAAAGTCTTTTATTTTCTCCATACTGCTCACAATAATGTTTCTAAATATAAATTATAAGCAAGCGCAAAGTTAAATAAATCAGTTTCCCCATTAACTTTTAAAACATATTTATTAGCCTACCTTGTAAACAATTTGCAAGCATCCATCTCTTACACAGTTCCTTTGAATAATAAAAGCACACAGTTTGAAATCTCGAACTTTTCCACAGATATACACCCTGTTCTGAAAAAAACGCATAACTCACAGACTCCTAAAAACTCCTGCTTGCTAGGGTGTGTATGACCTGCTCCCTTGTCTGATGACATTTTTCTTACTAAAAAGATATATTTGCTTTTGAGATTCAGTTTTACCTAACAGTCAATAATGATAGAAAAGATGGGAATAACTTTGACTAAACTGTTTGTTCTCAGTCTCACTATAACTATCACAAACTCCTTTTTCCAATCTCCCACACAGAAATCACAACCAACCCAAGAAAAAAAAATTCTAAAAATAAGCAAAACACACACAAAAAAAGGAAAAGAGATATTTCAAATGTGAGATATGCGGGGGGTTTCTAGTTTATTCTTTATAAATTATATGAACAGTTCTGTTTTTCAAATTCAGTCTAAACCAGAGGCTCTTCACAGCACTTAACTGACCGCTTGAAGTACAACCTGACAAAGACTGATTTGAGTGTAAAGACTTAGAGCTCCACAGACACAAAAAGGCACTTGCGTAAACCATTTGCTTAATTCCTCAGGCTCCAAAGGGACAGCTGCTGCTGAATATTTATTATCAACTAATTTGTAATGCTTGACTAATAACTTGGGCAACTTCCAGCACTCCACACTAATCCAAATATTACACAGGCATCCACAATGAGGATGCTGAGTCCTGCAGAATTCAGGTGGCTTAGAAATACCATCTAAATTCAAACCCATCTCCCTTTCCTCTCACACAGCCTTTAGGTGTTCATCACGATTGGCCCAGACACTGTCAGAGTGCCCATTTCTGGGATATCATCCTCCAGTATTTTTATTACAAAAGCATCCCATCTGATTCTCAGGGGTTTTACCCCGTTTAGCTCTGCTTCTATGAAGTCAATGCATTAAACCACATGAGGTGAAGGAGGCTTTGTTTCCCGTTTCCAATACCTGCTGCATTTTAAAATTCCCTTTCAAAGAGTTTAGGTTTTGCACTTTCCTACTGTAAGCAAGAATAGATTGGAAGACTATCCACAGATCTCCCTGTATCTTGGCTCTATCTTTGGCTTTTCACAATCCTGACACCTCCAAAGCCAACCAACCACTGCTTTTCCCAGGCTGTCAGTGGCCACAAGCCCATTCTGTGTAGACCACAGTCCAGTTTTATGAAAGCCTAACTTTTTGTGGCTACATGCTGTCTGTCCAGCAGGTTACTTCACTGATGACAATGGAAAATTTGACCAAACATTTCTAGGTAGTTAGAAATTTTTTTGTTGTTGCACTGTTTGGGATGCTTGCTTTCCCTTGTCTCCCTAAAGAGATACAAGAAAAAAGGCAGGGTTTTGCTGAGCTGTTCAGGAAACATATGAATGCAAAAAAGGTACCACCAGGCAGCGATTAGTGATCCTTAAACAGTGAGGAAGAATGAGAAGTGCAAGAATTAGGACACCAGGAAATAGAAGAAACTGCCAAGAGAGATCCAGAATTTCCATTCTTGTAAAGAATCAAGTCTCAGCTATAAATATTTCATTAGGAATAATTAAATTAATTGTATATTAAATACATTTTTCAGAAAGAACAGACTCAATGAGCCACTAGAGGTCCTTTTCTACCCAAATAAACATGCTTTACGAAACACAATATGCTTACTAACCCTTTTAAGTTATTTTTATCACATGGTGACCATTCAACAGGGTCACAAACAAGCGTAAGCCTTGCACATTTGAGCTCATCCTAAGGAAAACACAGTACTTTTAAACGTATTTTTTTAATAAGAGTCCATCCTTAGCAATGAATGCAGCTTTATCTCTGCAGACTCTGAAATCCATTCATATGCAGAAACAGAAATATTTAGTATGAGATGAAATGTTCTCTATCACTCTCAGAGAACGGACGGTGTAAAGAAATACATTATATGAAAATGTTACGGCCGTTAACGGGATGCACCAAACTGTCCTGGAAGCTCTCTTGCTTGGAGAATAGTAATGCCATGACCCCAGAAGACCTGAGGTGATCTAATGATAAGTGGGTAGGGGACCTTGAAAAAGTCCTTTTACTAAGCGACATCATGTTGGAAACAACTTTATAATTCAGTGAGAAAAAAACATAGTAAGAAATGATGGTTAACGGTTATGCCTGACAAGTTCAAAATAGAAAACAGATACAATATTTTAAGTCAAAGCAGTTACTTATTAAGAAAAAAACCAAGTAAATGATACATTCCTCATTTTTAATATCTTTAGATGAAAGCTGAGTACTAGCCTGAAGAGGAAGACTTTTGTTCACCCATGCTTTAAGCTGTATAGCAAAAGGAACTGAGTAAGTTGAGTAAAATACAGTCTACAATTAGCCATCCAATTAGGTAATCACAGAATCAAGAAAGTCATTAAGGTTGGAAAAGACCTTTAAGATCCTCAAGTCCAACCCTTAACCCAACACTACAATCATCAACAGTGTTTTATATTTTGCCTGATAATAGCTAAATGTGTTTGCTCATTTCCCAAAGCATTTCCTTCTTGCATCACTAGAGGTCTTCAGTCATCTGATGGTCCTGTGCAGATGAATGTCTACTTCGTCCTCCTCTACTAAGGCACTGGTATACCCTACCTTTCACACGTATGTGCAAACATAGCAGCCTGAACACAACTCCCAGAGGAGGTCAGAGCACAGAAGGAGGATAACCAGACCATTAATTCAGTTGTAGGCTTAAACAGAAAGCTCGCGTAGCAAGGACATCCAAAAAGGATTACTAATTCTTTTAAGAAGTTGTGAAGGTAATTAGGAACCCTTAAGACTAAAAACTAAGGGGGTTTATTTTGAATTTAGTGGAAAAAAAAATAGCAAGAAATTTAAAAGTCTGCTTTGTTGAGTAGACCTCCAGGACAACTGTGATTTTTCTACCACCTCACAATTCCAATTTTCATTCAGTGCTGTATCAGTTATTTCCTTGCTGCGGACAACTGTGATTTTTCTACCACCTCACAATGCCAATTTTCATTCAGTGCCGTATCAGTTATTTCCTTGCTGTAAAATATTTCAGCTGGCAGTTTATTTTTTATACCCACTTCGCAGACAGAAATCAGAGTTGGAAGAACATCCAACAGCATTTTTTAAAGGCTTCCCAGTTTTTTTCTGGGTTTTTTCACTGTTTTTTCAGTCACATAAACAGAACTCTAACGACATCTGCATTTCTGCCTCCCACTTAAAGCCTTTCAGTTGCGGATTAGCAGTTACTGAAGGTGGTGCTCTGATTAGGCTCCTAAAGCAGGTTGACTCAGGCTAAGTGATTGCACAATGTTAATCACATCATGTCTGAGAGCACACATTGGTTGTTTCAAGGCAACAGTAAAATTACAGTCAACAAATGAAATATTAACATGCTTCTGCTGCTCTTGTACTGGGACATCATATGGCAGACGTAAATCAATAATCAAAATATCTGTATGAACTATGTAATGTTTTCAGACTAATGTAAAAAGAGTCAAAATCATCTGTTTTCTGAAGACATAAAATGTTTTCAAATGTACATTCTTAATGGAGAAAATTCTCCAAGATTACAGAAAACTGAATGTCACCCTGCCTATAATAATTTATTGTCATACATGACCTGTGTTATCATAATATATTCTATTCAATTTAACACAAATATTTTTTTATGACATGACATAGTAAGTTAAATTCCATAGCTCATTGTGAAAACTGTTGTTGATCTTGATGAAAAGAGAGGTATATCTCAGTCAAAGAATGTCAAATAAAACAAAAGATTGCCTTTTTAAAGAATACAGGCACATTTCTAGGCACGACCTGCTAGGTAGAGTATATGGATACTTGGTATAATTTAAAATTGTAAATTCCAATTGCACATTCCCATTCATTCCTGAGAACTCACAGTGTAGGTTTGTACTCTGCTCATCTGCGTTTCACTTAGCTTACCCCTCCAAACTGATGTATGTGTGTATACACATGTATACACACATATTTGTATATGTATACATGCATACGTCAGGGCAAAAAAGAACTATTATGATAATTTTAATATGTTTCCTACATAACACAAAGTATAGGACTTTCCTCAGCTTTCACTGCAACTAGGCCAACCACACCTTCAAGATCAGTCAAAGAGTTGTTTCTCTCACTCAGTGACATAAAACAGTGAAAAAGAGAAGGAATATATTAATATATGAGCTTTATGATGAATTTTCTATTTGTTTTTAATTATCCTCTATTAGAACTTAGAGGACTGAGGGAAGCTTTTTCTTTCTTATTCATTTCCTAGAGAGATTACTTTAATATTATCATAGTACAACTGCACCTAGACTGCAGCTCTGCAGAGGCAGCAGCACTCCCAGGGAGGCACTGACTGATGAATCTATTAGACAAAAAAACTTGAAACCAAGTAAGAGAAATGGTTTGATTTTTTCAGAGTGAAGTATTTTGAATTTTAAAGCATGAACAGTGTATACAAAAATATTTTCATTGGGGAAGGTTAAATTGCTTTTTAAAACTTAAGAGTCTGTTCTTCATTTCCCTGAGAATTCATATTCATAACTTGAAGATAAATCCATTAAGGTAGAATCAATTAATTTTCAAGAATGTTCTGAAAGAGTGAAAATAATAATAGAAGAGTACAACATTGTAACCTAAGCTATGAGCTAAAATGAAAAAGTATATGCTCTCTTCCAACAGGGCAGCCTAAAATAACTTACTAGCTTTATTTTTATACTTATTGCTTCATGTATTTCCATAGGCATTTCATTAAATCTCTAATGGCATTCCCAGTAAAATCAGAGGTTCATTTGGGGTACAGATTGAGATATATATGTCTCTCAACCAAAAACCTCAAACTTCAGTCACAGATTCAGAGTAGCCGACTACTTTCTGCTAATGTATTAATGGAATGGAGAGAGCACTGTGGCTCGCCAATAGTAGGTGTACACTTCAGAATGAGCTAAACAGCTTTCCAGATGCCACTGATGTCAACTAGGGCTCTGTTCACAACACTGTGAGATTAACCACCAGTTCATGTATGCCTACCTTTTATGGACAGCTAAATTTCAGGGTCTGAATATGAAGCTGAATCCTACTCCTTCTCTTCACCTTTTCTCTTACCATGAAAATTACCATGGAAGATTACAGTGAATTACTCCAACATTACAAGCGTTTTTAGTCCTGTTTATCACATATTAACCCAACCACAAATTATATATCATAATGGCTTTTCATGCTCCTCTCCTTTCCCTTCTTTCATATATCTTTCTGCTGTCATTGCAGAGGGGTAAAGATACTTTGCTCAGATTTGTTTCTAAGAGGCCCAATTTCTGTAGCTGTCTCAGCTCCAGAACTTCTGCTTCCCCAATACTTCCAAAAAGTCACTGAAAGCTTGCCCTCTTTTTAACTACTTTCTTTCCTCTATCAATTTGTATAACACCACCATACTAGGCACCTGTTTTATCAGCTATTACCTTAGAACAAAATTATTCCAGAAGCACATACTGAAGAGGAATATCTGGAGTATCTACTACCTTTTTATTGCTGCTTATGTGTGATTCTGAGCTTTTCTCCGTTTCCTTCTTGACAGCTTCCTGGAGATCAGAGGCTTGTTGTATATATGTTAATGCTGCCAGTATCTCATCTTCTAACAACATTACATCTTCACAGGAAATTGGCCATCCCAAATTCTCTAAAGCCTCCAGCAAAGCTTCTTTATGCTGCATATATTGGACGGGCCCATCCTCTTTAAATCTTAAAAAAAAAAAAAACAAACCACACAACCTTAAAAAAAATTAGTAATCCCAAGTAGGAAAAATTTAATTTTGGCAATACTTTACAAATAGAATCACAAAGCTTAAAAGCAGAATAAAGCATCAAAGTCGTCCAATCTATCTTCTGTATACCACAAGTTCTTGTGTTTTATCCAGCTCCCATTGTGTTCAGTCAATCACATCTGGCTTAACCATATCTCAGAGAAAGACATCTACAGAGCAATTCAAGTGGCTAAGCATAGGTATCTCATGCTGTTTTAGATGCCCCAGATTATGTAAGCCATCAATAAGGAACTTGTAGATCTGATTGAGAAATTATGGAAATCCCTGGCCCTTCTTAAGCAGCAGCTAGGGTGAAGTAACAAGCATCTAGATGCCTATTAAATCCTGATTTGCCACATAAGTCTTGACTGATCATATAAAAAAAGAGACAATGTCCTGCTGTTTATTCCTCTGTCATTCCTGTACTGCGCAATTTTCACTCAATGATCAGGAGTTTGCTTCCATCCATCATTCAGGTTACGACAATGTCTACTGGAATGAAGAGCCATTTTGAACCTTCACACTGCAGGTACTTATACATAGAAAGGTGAATCAGATACAGTCATCTTATTGATAACACCTAACTAAAAAACCCAAAATCCAGAACAGGTAGAATTCTTTAAATCTCCAGTTAGAAGTACCATACTTCTTTTTAGTATTCAAATAATTCCTGTGGCTCTTCTCTACAGCTTTTCCAGCATTTAAAAAATGTGAAACCTAGACCTGGAGAGAGTATTTAAGAGTCTGTCTTACCAACACATACAACCATGGAGATGCCTACCACATCGCCCTACTCTTTGTCACTGGTCATCTCTCTTCTCCTCTAGGAACCACTTTGTACTGAAATTATACTGACTAGTATAGCTATTTACGTAGATTTTGTTCTCTGAGGCAATTATCATCTATAATCAGTGTCAAGATAGCTATCTATCTCCTGAGTTGGATCTCTCAACCATTTTGAACACAAGCACAATATTACCACTTCTCTAGTAAATCTGAATTGCCCTAGTATCTGAGATGGCCTTTTAATACACACTAGTGAACCAGAGAGCTCCTCAACCAATTCTTTCAGGACTCCTGTGACCAAGTTAGTAGATTTCATTACCCTCTCCCTTCAGATTACTAATGATTTAGAAAGTGTGTTCTCATCCTTTTGTAATACATGAATGTGATCATTCAAATAGGAAATTTAGAAAATAAATACATCAAATATTTCAATTTCTATGCACCAATATTAACAATTTTAATATGCCCCTTTAGCAACAGACTGTACAATTGCTAGGACTTTTTTTTTCCTTATAGACATAATTGGCCATACGTTACCAACAATAAAATATCTTGGATAGCACCTTGTGAACTTTCTATACTTTATAATTAATTTTCTATCAACAGACATCTATTTCTTTTTTTTTAATTATACACTGTTCTTTTGTTTAACAGCCTTCTCTTCCTCTCTGCACCAGAATGGGTTTTCAGTTCTCCTGACAGAACTGTGCATTTTTTGCTCATTAGCTTGTCTTCTTAAAAGCATTCTACTTTTCATTCCCATTTTTCTGCCTAGAATATTTCACACCAATTCTATTTTCATTAATTCGTCTTCACTTTATTCTCTGAAGTAAACAGATGCTAACTTAGCTGACGTCACCCCTGTTTATACAGTCACTAGTTTTTGAAATCAATATACAGAAACAAACTAGTAAAAGCAGTACAAACTTCCAGGGTCATATACAGTTCCAGCATATGCTGTAAAGGCGATTATACCTTTAGAAAGCAGCCACTGAAGTGCTCTTTACCAGATGAGAGAAGATTTACCTTGATGCTGAAGGCAATGACATGCTGCCCTTCCAAGGCCCTCCCATTTGACACTGATTAAGAAGAGACCAGCACGATTCAAATGGAATGCCAGTCCTTTCCTTTAAAAATAATCAGCACTGCAAGGAGGTCCAGAATTGAATACTACTCCATATCACATACACATTTTTGAAAGTAAGGTATACTTATGAAATATTTGAAAATAAAACCAGTTGGTTACAGAAATAATGATAAAAAAGTATGAAATATTTATGACCCGCCTTTCAGAGGAAAGTTAGAAAACCAAAAGATGATAGCTTACTTGTCTCTTTCCTCCTGAGATAGTGCTCTCCAAATAACTAGGTTTAGGCGCCTATTAAAGAAAGCAAAGCAGTTTTTGAGGAAATGCAGTTCCTTGTGCATCTGATAATCTCAAAACTAGCAAATAAACAGTTTCTTAAGATATCTGCACTGATTTGTATTCCAAGAGCACTGTATCATCAGATTGTATCCTTATAATTCAGCTATGAAATTATCAACTGCAAGAGAAGATGGGAAAACAGCATCTTCCATCAAGTAGCAACATGACTATTTCAGGGTCATAGAAAGATTAATGGCAATCACTGCTGCTTCCTGCTAGGATGTTCTATTGATGGTTCTCTTCAGCACCAGCAAGCTAAATCAAATAACAAAACTGACTAAATGCCAGTTAAGCTAAGCACAGTTCCTCCAATTAAACAGTTATAGAGAATTGTAGCCTGAAGACACAGGGACAACAATGCTATTTTTTTTTTTTCTGTTAAGATAACCCCTCAGTTGTGCCATTCAGGTTTCTACTTCATTAAACTCTGGCTATGAAGAAAAACTACTGACAGAAAAACAGAAGTGATTATCCCAAAGCAATGCAGTTCTGAGATCTTTTCAAAGCACCACTAAACTTTCTGCTTTTGCTTTTTAGACATAAATTATAAACTCTTATTAGGTCATCCAGCCTACAATTTTCTCTATTAACGTTGCAAGCAATTAAGCCATCACTCAATTACATAATTTCATACTATAGAAATAAACCTCTACCGATGATCCTAATTGCTGTAATTCTAGAAAAATTTCCAAACTTCCTTTGTAAATACAAGAAGAAACTCATCGTTAGGAAAAATTCAGATTGTAACTATTAGGCTTTTAACAATCTTGCCAGATTTCCTGGTGCATGTACAAAAAAGCTCATTAAGACCAGATTTTGAATATTAATTTCTTCATGATTCATTTTATCTACTAGAATCCAAACCCCAGCATTTTTAGAATGTAAATTACTTAGTTCATTCACAATGTGCAGTCTCAGCATGCTGCACTGCCAATTTCATACTTCGAAATGTGCACACTCATAACTAACTAATTGTAACAGCCTTTGGCGATACAAAGATCATAAATATTTTGAAGCTTCCAGTGTTTTTTTGCTTCAATACTGGATCTTCTCTTTGTCAGAGCACAAAATTTCTTCCCTCACCACTTTTCTCCCTCTAAATCTGATGCTAAGGTGAATCTATGTATGGGGATGATATTGTCATGCTTGCTTCTGTTCTTGAAACCTGTGTGTCCTGACATATTGTCTCATCACTAGATGTAATAATAAATTTGTGACCAATCACTATTTACAAAGTTGAACTGCAGCCTTTGCAAAATTCAATTACTGGAAACGTACTGTGGCATTTAGAGCAAAATAAATTTGACTGGGTTGCTGTTTCATGTGTAGAGGAAAAGCAGTGAGAACTCTTTTCTATATTGCCAATTACAAGGATCTTCAGACGGATCTCTCTTCTACACAGGAGTAGGCAACGCAATACTAGTATTGTAAATACACTGATTCATTGACCTCTATGGGTAAACATAAGTAAACCATACTCCCGGTCATCAAAGTTTTAGGGAGACTGTGAAAATGCTATCAGTAGAAGATCATCAGATTTTAACCAGGAAACACTTTTCTTTCCCTCAAAATTGAAGTCAATAAATGTAAAATATTCAATGGTATGGCACAGCAAAGAAAAACTTGAATGTTTTTTCAGAAGTCACTATCAAAAATATGCCACATCAACCTTCTGTCAAAACGAGTGACCAATCCAGATTTCTATGAGTTTTTCTTCACTGAATTCCATTAATATTAGACATAGCAAGCAGCATTTGCACACCGTATTTCTCTGTTTTTACCACAAAAGGTGGTTACATTTAGAAATAGGAAATGGGAATGAAAGAGAGCTATTACCCATGCCTTAAAAAGAACTGGTATGATCATAGAGCTACAAAGGAAAAAAAACCACCTTAAAGGGCCTCAGTGGAATTCATAAAAAAGCAAAGACTAAACACTTGTCTTCAATGTTTTTTTGGTCATCGAAAATAATTACATCTGTAAATGTTATTAGAATACAGCCTGAAAAGATATCTCATTTATTAAAACAAATCTAGTCAAAGCTCTTATGAGAACTTACTGAATGACATTAATAGTCAAATAATTGCATTCCTTCAAAAAAAATGCACACAGTTAGACTAAGGAAAGAAATAACTTAGTGATATAATGTCCCTGTCCTGTTTACTTCTGATGTGCTTTTACCAACACTTAAATAATTAGCATAATGCATAACTTTCTCAAATAAAAAATAAAAAAAAATTGTCAGTATCTTATAGGTGCCTCCATTACACTCTTGTATCCATAGTTAGGTGCTAGGCAGCTGGCAGCAAAAAGCAGGCCACTAATTTAAATGTCAGTATACGGATTTAGGAGTTTAATTGTAAGTTAAAAGTCTGGCTACTACAGTATATTTCGAGGGCATTCTTCCCCAGGGGAGATTGCTTTCAGGTTTATTCACAGAAAGTAAAAAAAGTATTTTTTTTGTCATTGAAAAACATAATATGAGCAACATATTATTTCTTATCTCCTTGCCTATTATCTGTTTTTTCATTCTGCTTTTTTTTTTTTTTTTTTAAGAAAATAAACATTTCTCCTACAGGTTGATGGTAGATTAAAGTGAATTAAAGTGAAAAATTTTTTTACTGAAAGAGTGGTCAAACATTGGAACAGGCTGCCCAGGGAAGTGGTGGAGTCCCCATCACTGGAGGTATTCAAAAAACACGTAGACACAGCACTTCGGGCCATGGTTTAGTGGGCATGGTGGTGTTGGGTTGATGGTTGTACTTGATGGTCTTAGAGGCCTGTTTCAACCTTAATGATTCTGTGATTCTAAGGGTGTCAATGTGCAGAGTTACCAATAATGATCAAAGCATGTGTGAGCAAATATACACTAGTTCAGAAAAAATCTGAAATTAGACTGCAAACATGATAAATTTCTGATGACTAGACTTGCCTTTCATAGGATTTAATTGCTTGTTCCAGCTTTTCTTTATAGGCATCAAGATTCACTGCCTGAGGATTAATTAGTGTGATCTGCTTCTTGTCGTTGCTAACATGGGCCAGCGGTAACATCTATTATACAATAAAAGACAAAGACTTCATTTATCATACACCAGAACAACTGAATGTCCATGAGTTCATGTCCAAGAAGGAGCACAGACATAAGGAATGCTGAAAGGCTGCAGAAAGAAAGATCTGAGCACCCCAAAGAAATTTTCCATCCTGTTAATAAAATCTTCTGAAATGATACAATCCCTTTATGCAGAAGTTGTAAATTAAAACTCCTAAGTACTTGTTAATTCTAACTAAATCAGTACTGTCAAAAAAGTCACTCTAATAATGGAAGGGTCAGTCAGAAGGGAGACAAGCATGTCTAGATAATGACCATATTCCAGATTGTACTTGCTTTAAAACAACACTCTCTTATACTTATTAGCATCTAATTCTAGCATACAGGTGTGATAGTTACTTATTTAAGTGTATTTAATACTCCTATTCTGGAGGACCATATTTTCTAAGGAAATAGAGTATTAAGACAGAGAAACATTTTTTACCATAACACTGATCACTAAAGAGTGAGTAAGGTGGATATTGCTCACTGAAATTAGTCTTAATAAACCACAATAAGACTTAGGAACCTAACCAGGTTGGTCAGAATCAGGAACTTCAATACCTTTCAAATCTCACAGTATGGCACCTCCAAAAGTTGACTTCATTATAAAATAGAAAGTCATGCACTTACAAGTAGATCTTCAAAAGGCAGAGAAAAAGGTAGAAAAGGATGACAGAGAGGAGGAAACATGCCTTCCCATCTCTCAGTCCTAGGTCATTCAGCCTCTTAAATTACTAAGCAGTTTGTATAAGAAAAGCTATTTTAAATATCAGTGTCCTGATGATGATTATAAACAGAAAAAATCCAAGAAATGGAGAAGACTGAGAATGCTACTCTTCCCAAAAATGTCTTCAACATATATGGTTGAGTGGGAAGCTTCTCCAAGTGCCTGTCTGAGATCAGGATACAGATGACAAAAAGATGGATGAGGTTCAATTTAAATAAAACTAAAAACCCTGTTGGGGCAATAAGGCAAGTAATCAGAAAATAAAACAATAAAAATATTACTTTAATTGAGAACATTTTTCAGTTATGTTTTATCTGTGTTTGAATCATCACAGCCTAGCTGGATTCCAAATTAGTGCTATATGACCATTTTTTCAGGAGCAGTGGTATGATTTTATATTCCCCTCTCTTTCTGAGGATGTCTTCTCTCTGATTAATAAATCTGTGTCACATCAGTGTCAGACCACATCAAAACTCCTCATATTAAATTAACCTTAAGATCACTTAAAAGCTAAAGTTAATGGGAATACGTCAATGAAGTATCTTGCCAGAGACAGATGAGGTAAATCTCTGCCCAGAGCTGTGAGCCATGAAATCTGGCTACCTGTCATTTCCGGGTGGAGTTTGAAAGCTCAAAGGCAAGGAACTGAGAGTACCTATCTTCCAGTTCCATAATGCCATGGTTGTTGACTGCTATGTTACTTCAGCAGGGCTTTACCATATAGAAGCCCTCTCCTACATTCCCTTACAAATTCCCAGAGTAACTCCAAGTACCAACAGCATCATTTGCAAAATGAGTATTTAATACAGTTTATGAAACACTTTGAATAGAAAATGAGGGGCAGACAAACATAAACACATTATTACTGTATTAAAGAATACAACTAGAACAGAAGGTGTTCTTAGCAAACAGTAAACTGAAATATTATGCATACTTTGAAAGCAATGAAAACTGTGCACAAAGTCAAGTAAAATATGACAGATTCAGCTGAAAGAAATCACAGGGAAGCTTTTCTAGTGCCAAAATGCTTTGTCATTTTTCTAAATTAAATACTTAAACTTTCATATCAACAGAATTCACTTGTTTCAAAATGGCTTTTACTTCAAAACCAAAATTTCAAATTTTTAAAGACAAAAACAAAGCACAATAACTGTAGAAAAATCCTTCTTATTTCAGACTGAACAAGATGTTTTAGTTGGCTGAATCTGAACTTGGTTCTCCTGAGCAAGGCATTGAGTCAAAACTGCATGACTTGCAAAGCTGTACTTAAGATGCCACAATCTGCAAAAGATACTCAGATGGTTCTATACGGAAGGTTTGCTCCAGAACTACCATGGCATAATTTAGACAAGCCCCCAAACAATTTTTTTTTATGGATATGAATCTGATGGGTAGTTTAATAAATTAATCTCTTTGAAATAACTCAGATGAAATGGAAAGGTCACATAGAACTGAAAACAACAGGTCAACCTCTTGTTAATGAATAGTTGTCATGGAAACCTTTTGCTTGCTGCATCTCCAAGGTGAGAAAACTGCTCATAGCTACTCCATCATCACTGCTAGCAAAGGCTGAAAATATGAATTATACAATCCCCAGGAAAGCAAACAAGGATGTCTGCATTCCACACCAAGAAAACTAAGATCTCAGAAGGAAGAAGGCAGAAATGTTTGTACATTTACTATCTTCAGTGAAGTCAAGTACTCAAGTACTGGAATAATCAAGATTCTTAATCAATTTGCTAATGTCTCCTATTCAAGCTCTATGTCTAGTCTCAGAACCTATTTTCTGCTTTTCTTTGATATGTTGGCATGAAGCTCAAGGGAAAGTGGGTTCTATAGCCCACTAATTCTACTGGTTCCACCTCAGGTGCAACCCTTAACCTTCTTTTTCCCTTCTATACTCTGCTTCAGATCAGAAAAATCCACATGTCTACACATAGAACAAAAATTTTCCACTGCCTGAGAAACAGTGGTATCTCTATACAACTAATGGGCATTAGCAGGTACAAAAAGGTGGTAAAAATGATACATGGTATTTTGTTTAGACCCCTGACTCTAAAGAAAGCCCATGGATCACTGTTTAGATTCTGTACAGCAGCTGTTCATTCTAAGAACACTGACCTTAATTCAGCCCTGAACTAGACTACCATAAGCCCCCATGAACTGCCATGAAAAATTACCTGTACGTAGCACTTGCTGAATCATAGCTTTGACTATTTTTAAAGACCATTGTTTTACAGACTACTGTTTTTGCAAACAGCCATTCAAATGCAGCTCAGGATTTTCTGGAAAGGATTCAAAGGAGTCTTCATTTAGAAAAATGGTGGAAAAAGCTCTACTTAGTAGGTGTATTCAGAAGGTTGGAAAATAAATGACCGCTCAGAAATCAGTCATAAGAGTTATGTGAAAGTCACAATGTCTTTTGTTTAACATTTCACTTATGGTAGATTTTTTGTACAGTTTTGTAATCGTTTATTATCTTAATTTTTTTTGAAAAATGGCTATTTTACATCCGAAATATTAAAATGTACAGTTTTTAAATGCTTTTGATACAAAAAGCCATCTTTTTATTGCATACAAAAAAAATCTCACATTTCAAAAAAATCCTTAAAGACCTTGGTTTTGACTTGCTTTTACAGAAGATCTGGTTTTGATTCCACAGTCTGCATGCTATAGCAAAAATTCCCATTGTAAATTTAAAAAACAAACATGAAAAATCTAAAATGTACAAATGTGTACATTTGTTATAAATATTTTACTTAGGTCTATATCACATCCTATTTAAAAAAAACCCTTGCTTACCCTGTATGATTTAAACACATGCTGTTTAGCTTTTTCTTTGAGTGTTGTTTAAAGAAACAGTTTTTATTAGTTAAAATGAACTGCAACATATTCATAGGACTTTTATAGGATGCATCATACAAGAATTAGAGCAACTTGCCACAAAATGAATTTCCTTTACATGGAATGACAATTAGAGCTTCATGACACACGATTCACCATGAATTTTGCACCTCCAGAATCTCACAGTTGTCTACACCTATAGGAATTAAATTTTAATTACTGAATGCCAATACTTTTCAAAAGAAATTACAGAACACCTGATGGCTCCACACTGCCATCAACTGGTAACTGTGAAAGAAAAATACATAAATCTAAAACTTAAGGGTAAAGTCTGCAAGAAATACTATTAACTATCAGTTTTATCTTCTTAATGATGCATGAATGAACATTCAGATATGCATTATACATTTAATGCACATGAATCATCTACAATGAACATAAGAGAATGCAATTATGATATTTATAGGAATTAATAAAAGAATCCTTTTGAAAACACTACTGAGCTTTATGTTTGCTTTGAAACAGTGTAAGAGTTTTACCTCATTAAATACTTTAGAAACTGCATGCTTGGCCAGAACTGGGATGTATTTGGTACCATGAGGGACAGCTGTAGGAGCTAAGGCATCCATGATGGTGAGTCGCCTAGCAACCAAGCCATGAGTCTTTAACCAAAGAGCTGAAGAGATCTCTAAAGAACTAGAAAAAAGAGACTGTCAGATGTAGCACGATGTAGAAATACATTTGAGAAGTTTGAAATGACAGAAGAAAAATATAAAATATAATTTTTTTAATGTATCTATATATGCACCCACATACCTTTTAGATGTCCTTTTCACAGCTTTCTGCATTTTCAGATCTAAGAGAAAACATTTGTATTTCATTATCTCACACTTTTTGTGTACACAGAAGTATACATAAATAAGCTGACATATAATAGTATGTTTTTATTTGAGCCTACTATCAGTGTCACAAAGACTACACAATAATGTCTATTTCAGTTGCTAAATTTCCTATGTCTCCTGGTACTTGATCAATAGTATCAGTGTTACTATATGCCTCATGAGCCCTAATTAATCAGTGAGGAAATTTATAAAATAGGTGGGGAATAATTTAATTTAAAAAAAAGAACTTTGTATGTATTTATTTCCTATAACCCAAAAAGAAAACCAGTTTGTTCCCCAATTCAAGATGTGATACAAAGTCAAACACCATTAAGAATCTTAGGTGAGGTTTTAGAACAACTTCGATGACCTATCATAAAGTACAGAGTTGCGTGAATTACTGAAAGAAATGAAAACTATCTGGATGTATATCTAAGCCCCATTGGAAATACTTTTGCCTCTACATATGTGTCTGTCCAGAGAGCATGTTTTTTGCAAGTCTAAGCATATTAATAAATTAGTGCAAACTCCTTTTACTTTGGTACCACAGAATTAGAACCATCACTCTCAGCTTTAACCTCAACATTGAACATAACTACAAATCACTGTATCACAACAACAATCTATCCCTGTATAACAAGATTCTCAACTCCTATTTATTCTGTTTGATAAGAAGCAACTGTGATATCCTTTCAGCAGTCTAAGGCATAGCTGTATCACAGCTGCCACATACAGTGGACAAAACTAAGCTGTTGTAAACGAAATAGTTTGGGCACTGGCAGGAGTCTGGCCGCAGCTGTAAGGACCTTGGTACAATACCCTCCTGCAATGTCCAGTTCTCTGCATCTCTGCTGCGTTCTCGTCCTTTGTACTGCCAGCCTGCACAGTTTTGCCTCAAATGAGGTGCTGCTAGTTACAAATGCAGCAGGAGAAATGTTATCAGCTGCCCCACACAGAGCTTCTTGTTCTGTCAACTTGCCTTTGAAAATGCTTGTACATTTCATGCCCTTTTTGACAGAAAAACTCTTTTTTTCAGGAGATATTCCTTCCTCTGGGCTTTCTTCCCTAGATTTCGCACTGTGGCTCAGGATTCGCAGCAGGCTCGTCTTTGTTTGCTCTGTAGGTGTTGAAAGGGAAAGAAAGGAAGACTTAACTTACTGCTCAAATACATGCCTGGGATTTTTGAGTTCCTCTTTGGTGTCCAGTCCCAATTTTTAAGTGATTGCCTACACAAGACCTCAAACATAAAATTACTTCAGCAAGAATTTGTACTTTGTACTTTCCCAAGGGTGAAGGCTTCTTTCACATCAGCCAGATAAACTTGGTTTCAGACTTCAAAGAGAAAAGTAGTGTTACCGGTGTAATAAGGAGAAATGTTAGTGTAAGTAATGCTGTAACCAGTGAAACATAGATCAGCCTTTCATTCTTGCCAATGATATACTTACCTAGATTAAAAAGAAATAAGGGTTTAATGTCAACTATTAAAAAACTGCTTGCAGAGCTTTTAAAACATTCTGTCAAAATGGTTACTCTTTCATCACAGATCATATGATAAAGCATAAATGAGCAGACATTTGTCTGTTTGGGTCAAACGAGTAAGATGGCTGAAAAGTTAAAATGAAGAAAAGTTAGTTAGAATTTCAGAAAGATGGTTATTTAAATCAGCAAAGGCTTCATTTGTTCCTACAATGAGGGATGTTTTTGCTATATTCAACAGAATCTTTTCATGTTAGTGAATAAATTCTGCTAACAACTACAGTGCATTTTAGTCTTACCTGCATATAGTGCTTTCTTCCTTTGGGCTGGACTGTCAGCAGTGGTTTGCCAGGTTTGCTGATGTGGTGTCAGTGCTGGCTCTTCTGAAGCACAGCATGGCCTACTGCTAAGAGCAGTACTCAGCTCTTCAATGTGTTCAGTTACTGAAGACACCATACGTGTCTGCTTGTGATTACTGCTTGTAAGTGACAAAAAGAGGAAACAAGCAAGAAATTACTTCAAACATATATCACTGGTTTAAAAAATGCTAAGCTGAAGTCTTCTGGTAATTTAAATAATCATTTCAAATGCTTCCAACAGTGCAAAACATTTTCTCTGTTATCCTAGTCTGCATTTCAAAGAGGACTTCAAAGGAGGTTAAAATATTCTTAGTTTTTTAAACTATTTAAAAGTCGTTTCTTAGTCTATTTAAAAGATGTTCATTACTTTTAAGGCAACATCCTCGTATATTTTTAATAAGGTCAGAATGTGC
>NW_010558070.1:29426-39387 GCF_000687285.1 Phaethon lepturus | reverse complement strand
GAAAGAGTAAACCTACCATCAAAAATGAAAACAAGTGACATGCACATATATATGCACATATATATATACACACACACATACACATATATACCTATGTCCCAGCATTAATAGAAAATAAAATATGCAAATTCTGAAATAAACACTTATCTGCATTTTTACACTGGACATCCTACTTACTCTTCCACACACATGAAATCGTTCTACAGCACTCTCCACTTCTAATTTATTTTGCTTTATTTTAAATACCTTTATTTTAACTTATTATTTTTAAAGGATTTCTGTCTTAAAAAATTGATTTTTTTAGCTTTTGTACTATTACTGCACAGATAAATAAGGCACCACGGAAGCTATTTTTTTTATTAAGGCTATGCTCCTGTAGAGATTACAAGTAACTTCATGTTTGAAGCTAGGTCTGTGTTTGTTTCCCAAACAGAAACTCAGTATAATCAGACATGCAGAAAACTTTTCCACAGTGGCTCAGGAGCCTGCCTTCAGTACGCTTGAATGGTCATTCTTGGCACTGTGAGATTTCAACATGTTTTTCAACTGATGCTGAACTTGAAACTATTTTTAATTATGAGATTATTTATCTTTTGATAAAAAGCAAGGATGAATATGGCATGAACATACAGACACACATTGTGAAATCAAAAATGTGAAAAGAAGTGAAATGAATTTAATTCATGGTGTTTGCCATCTTTTAAACAAATACCTTTGTATGTAATTTATGTTTCAATCATCATATCCCAAGAAGTAGCAATTTAGTCATGAAGTACCAAGCCAGTTCTACCAATAGGACAAGAATTTTTTGTGAATTCTCTAGGTCAGAGGGAGCAACTTAACCATGTGCTGGAGACAGAAAAATATTTTCACCTCTTTGCTTTAATTATTCCTAATAATTTGAGACTATTGAGATATTTGAGCTAACTTTGTTTCAGGCAATACAGTATTAGTGTATTTTTCCAGATTTTTCTTTTCCATTACTGTAACTGTTTAAAAAAAAAACAAAACAAAACCAACAGCTTGTCTTTTTAAAAGAGGAGAATGTCAGAGGTTAAAAATGCACGACAATGAAAAAGAAGAAATGTAATGGATAGTTCCTATCTCTTATTAACATAATAGCAGTATGAGGACACACTTATTCTCTGGATCATTTTCTCCATTATAACAATCCATCATCAGACATTCAGCATGAAAGGTCTTCACTTTCTCTAGGTCTCTTTCTCCTTGTTCAATCTCTCTTTTCAAAAGATGTATGTCTTCATTCTAACAAAAAGAAAATCAAATGTTTTATTATAATTACTCCTAAACATGTTTCATTTCTGAACAGAAACTATGCAAGCTCTGATAATAATTTTGAATAATGACTCAGTTAGGACAGCTGTATTATTTTGTGTACTTTTTCAGGTAGTCTCTCTGTTCCTAAATCAAAGTTTGTTTTGTTCACTTTCACTATGTATGAACAAGCTTACAGAAAACAAGATTAAAATGTGCTTGGCAATACAGCCTTTCAAATTATTCTTCCTTTTTAGAAAAAGGACAAGCATTCCCTAACAAGCCAGTTACCCCTGGAGATACAAACAGCCATATTTCTGAAGAATGTAATGAGGTCAGTAGCTTCCCTCATTCCAAGCAAGCAAGCAAATAGATAAGTAAATAAATAAAATATATGTACATTACAACTGTTGTCCATCATTCTACAGATCACAGCTGTATCACACACTGTCCCTGAAAAATGCAAAGTAAAAACCATACTCTTCAAGTAAACATTGGAACTGATTTGGAATCATTTAGACTACAGCAGGAAACAGGAAGGAAATTCCAGTTATGATCCCTTGACAACTCCCACAAGGCAGAAGTCTGGAGATGGACCACATGGACTCTGGTCCTCATCTTTCCAGCATACGCACTGTCACACAGTCCACATAGCAGAATCACCAAAATTGCCCAGTACACTCTCTGATATCTTTGAAGAGCTGGAGTATTTTCACATCTTCCTTCTAACTGGTGTCTGCAAAGTTCTAAATTTCCTGTTACTGTCTTGTTCCTGATTGTTCCACTACTACCATTTCTAAAATTTGTGGAACTAATTAACTGTTAACTTTAATTAAAAACAAGAATATGCTTTAAATGGGTGTTTCTGTTAGTCTATTCAGAAATTTTCTATTAGGGATTGGTAGATTGCGCTGCTTAGTCACGCCTGATAGGTCACTGCTATTCTAGCCATTCTACTCATAGATCTCTCCCCAGTGGCTATTGTAGAGCAAACTTGTAGCAAAATTCATAGAATCATTCAAATTCAGCTCTGCATTCCCTCATTTATTAACAGGATACAAACCATAGCTTCATTTTAAACAGTAACTTATTTCTGAGACAGCAGAGATAAAGCATGTTTCTTCCAAAGCTGAATTTGGTCTATATGTTTTGGGGAGTTTGGTTTTTGGGAGGTTTTTTTGCAACAGTTGCACTACAAAGGTACTTTGCATGGTATTTGGGCTTTTTTGTTGTGGTCCAATAAATTTTCATAAGCAAAAAATGTCATGCTCACTACTTTTACATCACTTCACATCTGACTAGGACTAACCCTCTTTTTTGATTATCTATTGTAATATGAAATCACATTAATGCGAGTCCTGTGGTTCCTTCAATAGCATGAAGAAACAAACATAGTTATTTTCAGATACTCACAACAATAAAATCTGGAGCATCAGGATCAGTCAAATAAATGTTGTAATAATGAAACCGTCCCTCTGTTTCAGTAGATAGTTCATATAAAAATTTATTAGCTTCTATATCATCACAGTTGAAAGATACAGTATGGATGGGAATTTTACGATGAAGCTGGACTTGAGCCAAAATTATTTGGGGGGGCTGAAAATCAAAAAATGTATATTATATATGTGGCATCCAGAAATGTATTTATCAAAACATGGAGAATTTATAAGAGTTTAATCAGTCACACTGTTGATTAGAGACAGATATACAGCAGTTAAGCGCATACATTTTATATGGATTGCTATTTCATAATGATATAAAATGAGCTAATTTAAAACTGAATTGGAACACTGACAATGCATTAAGGATGCTCTAATAAAATAAAATGTAAATTATAATATAATCAGTACTCGTTTTTTCTGAAGTCCTGAAGGAAATTACTAAAGTATAGGAAGCTAAACTACTACATCGGTGTTTAGTATCACTGGATGTATATAACTGAGTATTTTGAGATGTATATTTTTGCTGATATTTTTAGTAAGCTAAATTAGTTCAATGAAAAGTTGATTCAATATCAGGAGACAACATAGAGGCTGAACAAATAGGAAAGCTAGTGTTCCTCCTCCAATAAAGAAATAAAAATTTGGTGAGAAAGTAAAAGATCTACCATGTCTAAAAATGTTGAAGCATCTGGTAGAAAGAAATTATTCACTCAGTTCTCTAACTTCTGATAACACTTCGGTTCAGAGTACTGTCATAAATCTTGATAAATGTAGCTTTCTCCTGATATTTGCAATACAATTGTTTGTTCCACTTTAATAGTTAAAAGCAATCATCTTGGTCATTTTTCATCTAACACAGTATTAAAATAAATTAAGTATTTATTAATTCCTAACTTAATAAAAATATTAAAATTAAGAAACTTAATAAGTGTACATTAAGCCAAATTATTCATTAATACATGCTTCTAGCTAACGAAAGTATGAAACAATGCAAAGATTTTAATCACTTGTAAACTGAATTTTAATGAGTGATAGCCAATAACAATCAACTTGTCTTTAGAAAATATCAATGATTAAAATTAAAATTAAAAACAACATTAAAATATGTGAGTCAAAGTTTCTCATCTGCTAATTTAAAATCAGGTTTCCATTTTGATATTCAAATAATTTTGAAGCATATAAATCCACCCTTCCTTGTGGGCCACTTTCTTTTTATCAGGAAAAACAGAACAAAAACAAAAATGGGCCTTTAGCCCATATTCCTGATGAAGGTAAAAAGAAATTATTTCTGCACGTTTATGATGCTTTTTGAATCCTAGATTTATTGGATATGCTTCAATAATTAATTTCATGTGGCCTTCAGCCCAGCTATTTATCTAAGTAAAGTCAGGATTTTGCTGCATACCTGCCATTACAACCAAGCTAAACATTCAAGGGCAAATAAAGTCTTTTTAAAATGCCATTCTCTAGTTTTCATCATGCATTACAGTTTGAAAGTGTTTTTTTCCACAGTTTTTAGTTGGTGTTAAATAATGTGATATAATATAAAATACCATCATTTTAAGTCATGGTAACAACATACTCAAAAATAAAAGCATACTTTTGATTTCTTTATCCACTTAAAACTAGACTTAAAGCAACTCCGGACTGCTGGATTTGCTTTAAGTGCAGAAATTGCACCTACATGAGATCAAATTTGACTCAGTAGGATAAAAATGGAATCATACAGAGTATGATGTACCTAATGGAACAATATTAGTGGTAACATCTTTATATGAAAATAATGCAAATTAATAATTAGGCCTTTACTCCTCAGACATGACATAGCCTTTGTGTAAGTTCTGCAGCAGAATGTAAGAGGGTATCTACTTAGATATGTGATTTGTTCTTTGGGGAAAATTGTTGAATGTAAACTTGGGGCTTTTTTTATTTTGCTATCAATCATGTTCTTTTTAGGTTTTCAAACCACCACACAAGATTGCAGGGGTTTAGTATTTAAATCA
The DNA here is from genome assembly GCF_000687285.1 of Phaethon lepturus. NCBI lineage: Eukaryota > Metazoa > Chordata > Aves > Phaethontiformes > Phaethontidae > Phaethon > Phaethon lepturus. Next base: position 34,667 of record NW_010558070.1, on the reverse strand, counting down.
AACCATATCATGGGACCATCTTTTTTTTTTTTTTTTTTTAATTCATGAGATAATTGTACTAATTTAGGGAAACATTTTATTTAACACAAATCCTAACCTTGATACTAGCATAAAGCTTTACTGTTTAATCCATTACCAGATCCTTAAAACAACTCCTGAGAAATGTCATGAGTTATCATGCACCAAAGACTGGACTGTGGGTGGAGAGTTCTAATCAAAATCCTTTCACAAACAGCACATTTCTCAGACACAATTTTTCAATATTATGACAACCTCCAAGAGACTCAGCTCTGCAGGTATGATATTCATCTCATACATTTGCTTCAGCTTTCTGACACCATCACTGTAGCACCACACTACTGCATTTTTGTGTTTTCTCATTTCAGAAATACCTGGTCAGGTCTCCCATCAGTCAAGAGGTAAATAGCCTGAGTGTCAGTATCAGCAAGAGCAATCTGGAGAGCTTTGAGTGTATTTGTGGAACTTCCAACCTAAAAAAAAACAAAAATAAAAAGTCAAAGAAACAGCTATAAATACTAATAGTTCTTTGCCTCTGTTCTTAAATTAATAATGACAGTGTACTGATTCGAGCGATATTACAGAACTGAAATGAGTAATAAAACAGTGCAAGTACTTATGTCAAATAGCTAGAAAAATCAAAGCAAGTGTCAAAGTAGTATAAAATAGTATCAAATCAGTATTCAGTGCTTCTGCAAACACACTGGCAACAGCAATATGAGCTGTAAAACCAAAAGCAATCACTAAAAGACTATAAACAAATAGGAAGATATAAGATAAAAGATACATTCTATCATGTTTTCCCCCTGCTGCTTCTGATTGCCAACTCATCGCACTTCCTTGAAATATATATTTTACTTAATCAAATAAATAAAAAAATCCACAAAAGAGTTGCACAATTTTTTTTTTCTCAAAAATAGGTAAAGAACTCCCTGGTTCTCTGAACAATTTTTTTTCCAGACTATCTCACATCTACCCCCTCAGCGCATCGGTGTAAACATTGTTTATTTTTTAGCACAAAAGTTAGCTGTAACAACAAAAAACACACAGTAAAGCAATACTGTGCCCCCTAAAAATTAATATTTAAGTAATACTAGTACTTTTTCTGTGTCATCCACATACTTAGTGATCATGATCCGTCTTTCATCTTTTTAGACTAAACGCAATTCTAAACTCACCAAAATGCATTTCATGGCTTATAAGGACCTAGAAATGACAGCTTGCATCTTCAGATTTCCACCTTTCAAACATTCAGTGTACAAAACTTTCCACATTTAAGGGAAAAGTAAGATTTTATCAGAATGGAAAAGTGTTTCATCAAGTTTTAGTGTCAGTCTTTTAATGGGGACAAAGCAAAATCCCAGAATAGATATGAGTCTGTTTTGTGCTAGTGTAACACCTGAGCACCACCCTGGAGGGCAGTGAGGATTGTAGTGGTCTGAGAAGAGACTCAGGATCCACACATTTATCTTTACAGAAGATAAATATAAGTCACTAACATTGACCCATACATGCAAAAATACATTAAGAGATAGCATTATTTCTTCAGTCCTATAAATTGTGTTAAAATTTCTTCCAGTTCATCCCTCCAGCAAACAGTTCTATTAGAAAGGGCAGAGAAAGTAAATCAGGTGAAATGGAACAGGAGGTACACTCTGAGAGTGACTCTGTACGGCTGCATAAGAGTGTATGGGCCAGGCAGCAAGATAGCTCAGATGCTTTATAACCCTATCCTCTAATTCACAAACAATCCTTACCAATACCCATTCATAAGAAATAACTAGCCTAAGTCTTTTTTGTGTGTGCTAAATATATTTAATATTCCTAATGTTTTGGAAAGCATTATAAAGTTTTAGGCACACATCACTCATTATTATGTGTAAATTGGCCATCCTGGCTCTTTTCAGTAATGGTACATAGTTTTGATCTGATTTTAAAAAAAACAACTTCTTCCACTATATCATGGGAAAATACTGTGGATGCTGATGATATGAGGGAAATAACTATGTACCTTATGGTAAAAGCTGTTAATTTTAGATTTCTCAGTTGCTACTGTTACAAATGTACAGTTTTTATCAGTGTTTAAACAAAGTTTACATGCTCCAATTACATGGCATAATCACCCCCAAAATTTTAAATACTGTCACCTCTACAGGATTTTTAAGGAACAGTTAGTTACTATTTATAGCTCAGTTTCCTTATTCAGCATCCTGGGACCAAAGTGTATCAAATGTGATCAAAGGTCTACTCTGGTTAATATTCCAGGCAGTCTTCATTTCAGCTTCACTGTAAAGCCATCTTTCTGATTGCAGACTTATGCCTGCACTGCTTTAAACGGACTAAAAGGTCAGCAGTAGATGTCATCCCCAAGAAAAAAGTAGATTGTTCTTGTACCATTCCCTGTACAATTTCAGATATCTAGATCTGAACTTAGAAGGAAATTTATAATCAACAATTCACAACTTCATGTGAAGTTTCATAATGATGAAAAAGGCTATTCCCAAATGCATTAAATTATAGTAGTTCAAAGTATTACTGAACTTGCATGATGCTGTACCACATACACATGGCTTAAACAGAGCCAACTTTTCAAGTCTCAAGGAAGGCAGTAAAATTAAGTTTACTAACCGCAGTTGTAAGTATTCACCAACTACTCAGTGAGGTCACACTAATACTTTCTTTTCTCTATGTGTTTGTCTGTTAGTATGTTCTGAGAATAGAGAGTTATTTATCTTGTTTTGTAGTCTCAGAGGTATTGTGTAGCTTCCCCAATTCCCTCATCCCCAGGAGCTTCATGATTAAGTCTGAGGAAGAGCTGTCATAAAGCTGAGTAGTTTTATTGTATAAAAATGTTTCATATGTTAGAAAATATAACATGGGGTACATCTGTACTGTTGTATGACTGATTTTGAGTCCTGTGTTCATAACATTGCTGTCCGCATTTGACACATTAACTGGTCCTAAAGCTGCTGACAGTTACAGTCAGCTTGGTGGCTGACTGTGGCTGAGTACAAGCATTTCTACTCTGTTTCAGGGAAAAATGTTCAGATTTTGGCCACTGTCAGAGAAAGAGTATTAGGTAGATAGATAGACAGATGTTTGGTCTGAGTTTGCCCTCGTTCCTATGAAGGCTAAAGTCAGCTATTTATGCACCAAAAGGGGCTAGAAATGCTCCTCCAGCTCAGTGGCACCATTTTCCTGCATTACCTCTGATCTGTAAGTCTGCCAGTGACAGCCCTCACCAATGCAGCAGCCCTGTAGCAAGAGTGACCAATTTAGACACAGGGTATGAGCACTGTCATGGTTCCTACAGAAATCAAATTGACCAATGTTTGCATTGTGGCTACTAAACACAGCAGGCTGCAAGTTGAATTAATATGGTCTTATAAACAGCTCCACTGTTAAAAATTACACCTGACACAGATAATATGTTGTACTCAGATCTACTGAAGTCTATACATCAACTGTATTTTCAGCTTACTCAAGCCAAATATTTAGTCAATCCAAAAATACCCCAATGATGCAGAAAGAGAAGACACAAATATAACTTTGTACAAACACGCTTTGTGATAATTAATTTCCACATTACCTCAAGCCCTTTTATCCAAAGCCAAGCATCTTGCAAATTTTCCTCATTAACTTCAGCAAGCTTCTCTTGCCATGCCACTGCTTGGGCACTAAATTTCACAAAGTTAAATCTCTTTTTGTATCTCAATTGTTCCTGCAAGAGACAACATCTGAATTTTACTAAGCGTTAAAGAAAGAATACTTGTATCCTGAAATACTCACTAATACGAGCTGTTTTAATTACTGTATAGTTGATTATAAGGTTACAATAAATTATGATAATATTCAGTTATGGTATACAGACAGACATACAGAGACAGAGAAGATTATTGCCTGCACTTATTAAGATTACTTGAACTTTCCACTATAAGTCTCCATTTACTGATATTTCTCAAACTACTTGAACAGCAAATGTCTAGGAGAGCAAGAGAGAGATGGAATATATGAAGTGAAAGATTTGTGCAAGCTTAGTACAAACTTTCAGAGCCTGGAATCTTTGCCTCCCTTTCTTCATCATTTCTGTGCAGCTACCTCCGAAACCTGGCACAGCATCTAATCATTTTCTAGTGCTGATCTGACCTCCTTCACATCATACTACATCCAATCACATATGCACTTAACTCAAAAATCTCTCTGTTGTAGTTTTAAATTTTCTAGCCCTACTAATGATTGTTATCAATGCCAAACTGATGGAATTTTTATTTGTCAGTTACTCCTCTCAGGTCTAAAAAAGTTAAGATGAATCATGTTTTAACAGTGCCAGTTCCTCTCAAATATTAATGTAAGCTTAGCTGACATCATTGTAGATTTATAAAACTAGGTGAGACAAATCCTGTCGTAGGTGTGTCTCCCAGTACTTACTGCTTTTGAGGTACTCCTGCACTTTGCAAGTCTGTTTGCAAAGTTCTGAGTCACTGTAAGGTGCAAACAAGTTCAAAACATTCTACATTCTCTATTGTAAAAGTATGAAAGTGAATTTAGAACACACATTACAAATCACAATGTGACAGTGGAATTGGATGACACTGCTTAAAAATAAAAATAAAAATGTCAAAAGATATTTCATTGCATAGTTTTTGGTTGGGTTTTTTTGTCTTTTCTTTTTTTTAGGAGGGAGGTGGCTTGAGGGAAAGAAGAACTACTTAAGCCTTTTAAATTTTTAACATTTTCTCCAGATTTTTTCAAATATTTGTACAAATTAGGAAAAAATATATAATTTTAACTGAAAAATGAGCACACCAAGAAAAATCAAAATATTTTTATAAAGCTGCTATTTTAAAAATATTTTAAAGAAATAGAAATTAAACATAAAATAAAAATAAAAAGAAAAAAAAGGTAAAAATAAAAATTAGAGTAATGACCATCCAGAAAAGATCAGCCTAACTCTAAAATGCTCCTCAGTCTTCAGAATCATCAGTTCATCATACCTGTATGAGCTGAAATATTTTCTCCTTCACTAGTGGCAGCTTGTCCTTCATAGACTGGGATGTATCAATAAGGATATAGACATCATCTGCAAACACATTCCCGAACAGCCCTCTGCTTCCTTGTTGAAGCCACTTAATCCTAGGGGAGAAAAAAAAATCAAAACCTGATCTGCAAGATCTTTGGAGCTCTGCATATCAGACTGTAACAGGAAGGCTCTTTGTATCACTG
>NW_010558070.1:0-29395 GCF_000687285.1 Phaethon lepturus | reverse complement strand
TCTTGTTTCCCTAAGCACCTGTTACTAGTCACTGGCAGAAGCAGCATATTGGCCTTGATGAACCAATCCTCTGTCTCTACAAAACAACACAAGGCATTTTTATTTCCTAGTTTCAATGGAAGACAGACAAAATAAATAGACAAAGCAATACAGCACCTTTATAAAGTCAATTCTAAGGTAGTTTGAGGTGGGAAATCCCATGTGGAAGTCACTATAACTACTGCCCCTGTAACTGTTCTTCAGCTTGCACTCAGGAAATCATTTTAGTGTATGCTAATACGCTTCCCTTTTCAGGAAACCTCTTAAGAACCTATTCTGCAAAGAACTTGAGCACTTTGAAGAGTCTTAACATAATACAGGTGCTTCAATGCTTAAGCCTTAAATACAGACTTAGTTTTACATTTTAAACATAATTTAAACATGCCTGCCAGTTAAATACATGCATACGTACTGCTGTGTACAAGAACATTTCCTCAGTAATGGCTGCAACAGGTCCAAATCTGATTTCCCTTGAGAGTCATAAACTACTTGTCTGAAACAGAGACATTTAACAACTGGAATATAATGGCCCTGGGAAAAACACTACTCATCTCCACAGAGATTTAAAAAAATGACATTGTAGAAACTTAAAGGATCCTATTACAACTATTTTGCCATTAGTTATTTCCCCCAAAGTGTTTGACGAAGTCTACCAAGATTTTTTAACAATGAGATGAACCATTCAAAACAGCAAACCCATAATCTTAGCCTGGATTTCAAAAATATATACCCACCAAAACCCTTTACCTCAAATTTTCCTTTCACAGTATGCTAATGTTATCCTAAAAACAGCAAGATGATGATAAACTGAAAGGAATAACAAAACTCCATCTGACCTTGCTAAATGTAAGCAGGCTTTTGCTAGAGAAGCAGCAATAAGATGAAAGTTCACATCCTGCTTTTTTCAGTGAGACATCTCATTGTCCTAATATACAAAACAGAGGGCAACATTTATTCTTTCTCTCAGTTCTACAATATCCAACTTTTTTCTACAATTTTCAACGTTTCCTTCTTCTCCTAATGTAGATATGAAAGCAAATTTACTTTAGGGCATCTTTAGGACAGGTGAATTAGACCCTCAGATTGCCTTTTTTTTTTAGATGTCCTACAAAAGCTAGGAGTGTATCTATACAGCTGCAGAAAAGTAAACGACGAAGCTAGCTTGAGCACTGAACTTCTGATGACATGTATTATTTAATAGCTCATGCCCTGACTCTGATCTAGACTGTTCAAACTTGTCTTCAGTATAAAATTGCAAAAAGGGCACATAACTATTATCAGCATGGGCACAAGCCAAGCTGTGCTACTTGATGTCAGAGGTATCACAAGAGATCCTAGGTACACAGGATGAATGTTTACCAAGTTTTACTGCTGATCCTAGAAGTTATCTGTTACCTCATGTCCCGATGCTTTTTGGCACTTTCAGCAGTGTTTCAAAAAATGTGCAGACTGACTTTCACATTTGTGTTCCAGAAGGAGAACAAAAGACAAAACTCTTTCATCAGTTTTCTTAAGTGGCTACTAAGAAATCCCACACACAAGATTCTGATTTAAAATGGCTTTCTGGCTTAGTACTGCTACTGGCAGTTTACCAACCATTTAAGCTTATTATGACAGTAAATGTCAAACATATCAACACCAATGTAAAATAATACAAACTGATTTTACATGATAGAACACTAACCTTCCTTCCACTTGTCTGAGAGCCGTCCTCATTTTCTCTTCATACTGTTTATACTTTTCTGTACTAACATATATGTGAATTACAGATCCATCTTTCCAGAAGGTATGTACAAACTTATCACAGTATTTTGCATGAATTACCTTCCTCTTTGTCTCCTACAGCCAAGAAATACACATTTCATGTTCCAAAACACATTATTTTGCAGTGCCTTTAAGATTTGGCAAACAGACTTCAAAGGTACGTGCTTGTTGTACATGAACAGGTTCAGAAATAGACATGGGATAGGGTAGTCACAGAATTTGCTCCCAGCAGAAGTCAATAGAAACTGTTTTTATTCTTGTAGCTAACAAGAACAGAAGCTTACCAAACAGTGTAATGGTAAAGCTTGAGAAAAACAAATAGAAGACAAATTAATCCAAATTTACTTAAAAACCTGCAAACACTGGAGTAGCTGAGACTAACACTTCTTCTAAAGAAAAATAAAGATGACAAGCAATCTTTGCCCTATCCCACACAAATACATAGAAAACCAAAGCATTGATTAAGACAGTCCTGATTCTTCCTTGCAGATTATATGTGGAACAGGTAAGAGTCCTGGGAACAGTCATTTTCAAATAGCCCTTTGAAATACTCTTACTTCCTGATAAGCTAATTTGGATTTCCTAATCAGCTAATAAGCTGATTTTAACAAAAACTACAAAAAAACAGACCACACACTTTATCATAAATTCATCTATCAGTCAAGTTTTCAAGCTTTAAAAGAAAAATGTAACAACTCACAGGACATGAGGGAAAATTAACAATACTCACAGCATCAGTTTGTGAAGATTCATCCTCTGGTTTAGTTTTTATGTCAACAATCCCATCTGCATGGCGAAAAGTACAATCAGCAAGTGCATCATACAGTGTGAGCTTCTGAGCTTTCAAGCCATACTTCTGCAACCACTTCTCAGAAGTCAAATATTTGTCAGATGTATGCCTTTGTAACGGATGACCAGCTTTGGTTTCTAATAAAGAAAATAAAACAAACAAAATCTCTTGTATAACATGGTTCATTTTGGATATGCTGTTTTCAAGCACAGGCTACCCTACTGAGGTCGAAATTTTCAAACTTGTTCTATTTGCACTGACAGCATTGGAGTGAGCAGATATTTCTGACTGATTTGTAATATTGTCTACTTTGGTTGTGGGTTTTTTCTTACCAGATGATTCTTCGCAACAAATTCCTTCGTAACTGGAACAAACCCATCAGAGGACAGAGAGTGAAGAAGATAAATAGCTACAGATTCAACACATAAAAGGAATATTCTTAGTAGTATGAAGGTTGGGTTAACCTTCATATTGGTTGAATTACAAAATGCCAGAAAAGATTCCTGTATAAGATATCTAACTTCAAGGAAAACCATTTGAGAAAATGAAACAACAAAAATACAATTGAAAATACAGTTGAGAACATTGCCATTGGTCTTTTTCAGAGACGGACATTTAAAGTAAAAGGCAAACTACAATGTCTTTAGAAGAGATTTTACTGTGTTTCTCTGCAATATTGCCTTTTTATATGCTGAATATTGCACCATGTATCCCAAGCCACAAATCACTTGTGTACTGTCTTAACATTTTCTCTAGTTCCACACCCTCCTTCTAGCATTTTTTATTGATACTGAAACAGGAATATTTTTTGTCTGATCTGGTATGACTGCTCTCATGTTTACCCTTTTACGTGATATTGTCTTAGAAATTTTCTAAAGACCATCTTAAGGTGGGGCACTGCACATCTCTGGATACTGGTAATAGAACACAGGGCTCTACACTCATCCATCACTAGCTCAATAAACTGTACCTAAACCAGGTGACCCAACAGTGGGTCTCATAGCAGGGTGAATTTATTTTGTCACACTTTAATTTCAGTGGACCTAGGTGGTATAAATGTCTATTCTTGTTTAGATGCAGCTACAGTAACAACAGTATTGAGATCCTGAGCCTATAAACAAACCTATGGAGACATATACTGCCTTAACAAACATAGAGATCAGCCAGCATCAGGGCGGGCGCAGGGTTGGAGTCTGTTCATGTGGAAACATTTGCCTTCTGATTGCTCATGATCCTTAGGACAGCCGGTGTGGCAAGTATCACAAATGCACTCACATAATTTTAAAAAGAAAACTTGTTTTCTGTCTTCCGCATGCTTTACATAAAAAGTCATGCCTCAGTTCAGGTAACTAATGCATTATGTGGAGAGTCAGCATAAAATTTCTCTCTTTTTCTTTGTTTCTTCTCCTGAAGAACATTGCAATCTTCAGAACAAACCACATTTTGCAGCAGAGCATTTTAAAGAGATCAGGAAGACAACACCAGGAAGTGCAGGCAAACAGAAAGACTGCAGTTATTTGGATCAATGGGCAACAGTCAAATAATGCTGAAGAATTGACAAAATAAATCACACTGTAATTTAATTTCTTTTAATTTATTTATGAAGTGATTATGTATGAAGACTAACACTAAAAGAACACTAAGTCTGCATAGTCAGGAGCACAGAAATAAACACTGAAATTAGGGCTGCCCTTGCAGCTTTATTGTGGTCTTTTTTTCATGTGCATCACAGTATAGCTGTTTAACTTCATATGAGAAGTCCTGCTAATTCAGAAGATGCTAATATCAGTATAAAAACTGTATTACACCTTCAGCGAAGAATAAACTCAAGCTTAAGTCCTTCAAAGTTATGTTATTGATGTTCAAGCCCAGTGCAGGCAGAGAAAGTTCCCATCTTTAAATCTTCACCGTCACCACCCTACAATATACCACTAAGAGTTCAGGTGACTGACCAACTGACTGTACAAAATGTTCCTCAGAAGGTCATCCAGAAAAAGGGCATCTGGCCCCAGCCTCCATCTAGCCAAAGCAAAAATAATTGCATTGCAAAACCAATACCAGAGCTATACAAATTTACTGATGACTTGCACTAACTCAACCTGAATCTTGTATCAACTTATGCAAAAAATACCACCAGGCACCTTGTAAGTCATTTAAAACCAGGGACTAATGCAGAATATAGGCACTGACAATCACAGCTATGATCCTGAAAATCCACCCCCTCAGTTGCAGTCCAACACTGAAGCTGCCCCGACTCTACAGATTCCTAAGTTTTCAGTATTTAAGTCTTGTCAGTGTGATCATTCTGCTCCAGAGCATGCCCAGAGCACCTCCATCTTAGCAGGGTTGAGTAGCATCTCACCATCCCCTCTTTAAGTCTTCCAGAGATTCAGAAATCAGCTATGCTTCTGTCTTCAGTAGGGCTCAATCCAATCAATATGCACAGAACAGCAAATGGATCATGTTCTAGGCCAAACATAATGGTGGGAACTGTTAGTTTAATGAACAAATGTGCGTGTTCCTCCATGTTTCTTAACACAAGAGTTGTCAGAGCACTCATGCAGAATCAGTTCCAGTCCTCTACCTTCGACTAAGAGAATTCACATCCACACTTCTTCCCTTTTAGGTGAATGATCTAGCTGCCGGGTTGGAGGCTATCCCAAGAAGACCATGATGGGAGGGAGCTCAGGTACTTCCCCAGCACTGTGTAGCATAAGGTAAATATTTACTGGCCTAGGCAGAGACCACAAAAAATTAATTTCAGTATCTTGAAATCTAGGCAATTTCTAAACCTAGTCACCAGTGAACTAAAAATGGTGTGTTTCATCCTAAGCTGTTAAACTTCAGCAAGTTTAATCAGTAGTAAACAGAGATTTATAATAGAAAGTTTTAAGCAACCCTAAGTTTAGATGCCAAGTATAGGTGCTACCTGTATATAGACATTTCTGAGAAAATCATCCCCAAACTGACATGTAATGAAAACTCTTCAGAAATAAAAGATTGATCAAGAATATAATGGTCATAATCTCTTGAAAGAAACATAAATGATACCATCTCGAGAAGCAGGCTGGTCAGATTCTGATAAAATTTTCTGAACTTGTCCCAGTGTACTCCTGGCTTCCTCCAACTCCTTCCAGATCAAAAAAACATCTTCATGGACACCAACTATTGCAAAAGAAATAAAAAGAACTTGACATTTTGAGAAAAATTCTGCTTTTTATGACTCCTCAATTACCGCAAAGGCATTGGGTTTATCCACATATTGTCATATAACCTTGTTTTCTTGAGGTCTCATTGCAGTGACAAGTGTTGTTCTTTGACAAGACTTCAAAAAAGGGCTCAAAGCTGGCACCAGGACATGTGAGGTGCTTAGCCTGGTGGAAGTAACCTCCAGAGTTGGCCACAGATTGTTCCCACAATGGAAGCAAATAATCTTTAAGACTCTTGGATAATAATAAGGAAACTCTGCAAAGAAATTCACATGTTGTCACCTGGACTTCATTGCAAAAGCGGGCTCCAAATATTAGACCCAAATTTGAAACTTTAAAGAGAAGGTATTTTCAACTCTTTCAGTGTCCTTAAAGTACATAAATACCTTTATTTAAAATTAAATCTTATTTTCCTGAAGAGTATGTGGTGAAATTTTGCTATGATAAGTTTTATTTTCATCCTAACAATTCTCAACATTCATAAATAAATTCTAAAAAAATAATGTTTTACTATCAGGCTATATTTTCAAAAAATTGGAAAAACCCAAAGATGAAGTTGATATGAGGTTTTCTTAATCTCAATAGATATATTTGTCTTGATCAAAAAAATAAACTATGTATTTATTTAGTAGAGTACAATTATTAAAATTGAGGCACCATGTATACCTAAGCAGTATGAACACTACTAAAAAATGTGTTAAATTAGGTTAGTCTCAGAGTTTAAATTGCAATACAGGACAATACAGAAAAACTGTGTGTAGCGTTACAGCAAAAATGTAAAAGAAACTGAATCATGTGCTATCCTTACCACAAATGCAGACTACAAGCTATTGCAGATTACAACCTATTACTGAATTGCACATAAAGATGCTGAACAAGGCAAACTATATCTTGTCATCTAGTGGTTCAGTTAATATACAGTGGGTTTTCACCATATAAAAGATAAGACATGCAAACTTGTCTACTAAAGTAGGCTACCAGTAAACAAAAAAACTGAACATTTTGTTCTTTGATAAACTTCCCTGAAATAGTAACAGTAACGTTTTACAAAATAACAACTCATTTTTAATTGTGAAATGCTTTGAGTTTCCAAGAAATATTTTGAAATGTGTTGTTGTACACTGCCATCTCCTGGGACCTTCCTGCATTTCAAAAACATCTATTTCAGCCATTAGGACAAAGATCAACATTTCCTAAATCATAAAAAGCTTTAGTAAAGCAGATCATTCCACAACATAAAACATAAAAGGGAGAAAAAACCTCAGTCTGTTATCATTACCTTTTAAGTTTAAGAAAAGTATTCTGTTCAAACACTTCAGAAAGAAGTCAATTTTTCATTTATAAACAATCCTTCCCCAGAAATGCAAAACATACAAAATCTGAGCACTGGCAAAATTCCAGCAAGTAGGGAGCTAGAGGTTTTCTCATGAGTAGTCAGACATTGCATATATATAGACACACTTGTTGTCACAGTTAAAACCACAAAACACATGCATTCACACCACACATGCACATATTTCTAAGTTTAAGATGGTTGAGAATGCAGTTCCAGTGGAGCTGTCTCCAACTAAACCTGGATATCCTCCATTAAGCTATCAAACACTGGGATCCAGATTTAATTTTATGAACGTTTTTAACATTATGTTTGAAAACATTGAAAGAAGTATGCATATTGCAACTACCTTTAAAACAACACAGATGATACTGTGCTGCTTAATTTCCCCTTACATTGATGCTACGGACTCATCAAATTTACAGGATTATTGTTAATGTCCCCAGTGTATTGAACTGGTATTACACAAGAACGTATTTTTTCCTTATTTATGCTGCAGCACAGCATAGTAAAACTACATGCACTTTCCAAGCAAGTATGTTTAATGACACTTATTATACAGGACAAACGCAGGCATCGACAACCGCACATTGTGAAGGTCAGGTTGCTTTCAAAACCTTTTATATGGCAACAGTTTTTCCTGGATTCAACTGGGAGAGCAGGTTGCAAGCAGTGGCACCCAAAGCAACTTCCTCCCTCTACACAGGAGGCTCACCTCCATCTCCACCTCCACCTCAGCCTCCTTTCCTCTCCAGCTAAGGAGTAGTGGGAAGGAGAAGCTGTGCCTTTTGAAACTGAGCCCCCAAACTCAAAATATATATACACGCACAACACATAGTACCTTCCAGGTGTGGTTCTCAACCTGTGGCCTGTCCCTCAAAGCACATCAGTGAAAAATGACCAAGAAAGCACAAACCTCTCTTGGGTTTAAATTTCCTGTGCTCACACCTCAGCTGTGCCATTTCTGGCGGCCACCAACCGAAAAGCAGGTGAAAGCCACCCCTTCGGGGGTGTGCAGTCCCCAACTGTTCCAGGCCCACTGGCTCTTGCACGCCTTCAGGCACCCATGTCCCAGGAAAGACCTCGTCTTAAAATACTTGCTTTATCCCCTGTCGTGGTTTAGCTGAAACTAGGACATCCCCAGAGGGAAAGGGCCCTCCCCATCCCCGCCACCATGAAGTGCCCCCTACCCCGCCACCCTGGCCGGCGGTTTAACGGCCTCCCGGGCTGGAACCCTGGGGACCCCCTGTTTCCGATTCAAAAACCACCACAGGGCAACGGCAAGAGGGCGGCCACCAGACACGCATGAGAGAACCGGCCTAACGCCCTTCTGCCTGCCCCCCGCTTGCGCCGAGCACAGTCGGCTCATTTCAGCTCTCGCCACAGCCATTGCGGCCCTGCAGAGCACCTCAACCTGGCTAGCATCTCAGGCGTGCCCTGCCTTCAGTTAAATGGCATTTCTGCTCTGAAGGAGGGAGGCCCTGGAAAAGAGGAAGAGGACAGGGAAGGGTGTGGGGGGAGCCTGCGGCGAGGGGCAGAAGCATTTTGCTGACACAGGCGAATTGAGAAGCAAGACGGTAGGTCTAAGTGAAAACACAAACACACTTGCACATGTACACGGAAACTCATAACCGTCCTCATTTCCATTTCTTAGTTATTTAACACTGTCAGGCAATCTTAAAAGCAGCAGCTTTTCCACACCTACCTCCCAGCAGCCAAACTCATCCAGTTTGACAAGTCACTGCAACCCACTTGATTTTATACTCAAGATACAAAACCTGCTGAGAAAAAAAGCCCATACAAAAAAAAAAAAAAGCCTGCAAAATCTACAATATCTTTGCGATGTCAAGCAAATACCAATGCAAAAGCAACTCATGGAAAACAAAAGTATTTATTATTTCTCTGATTATCTGACTTAGACCGTGGAAGCAAGCAAATACAAATATAATGGAATAAGATCTATTTTAAACTTCATTTGCCTGCAAGGCAAGATGGGCAATTTCATTTTTTCACTGCTGGTCCCTTCCTCAGCCTCTACGTGGCAGCAGAAGATAGCAATATTCCCTCAAGTGTTGATTTTTAAAATCGGATGCATGTAGGTACAAAGGAGCACAGGAGGGGAGTACGCAGCTTCACCTGCCAGGTCAAGCAGCACTGAAACTCTCCGTAGCCCAATCCTGCCCCTTTCCCACTGGGCAAATGGACAAAGCAAATGAACTTTGTATTCCATGTGGTACCGCAGAGCGGCTATCTGCATCACTCTCTGCACATTAGCAAAGAGGTTTGCCAGGCCAAGGTTAGGCTGCTAAGACTAGACAAAGTACATGCAAGGAAAAAGCAGAGGCAATGATACTTGCTACAGCTTGTAGGCAAAGCAGCTTCTCTTAAATCATTATCCTGGCTTCCCGAAGGGAGGGTCTCTCCCATGTCTGTGTACATTAACAGTGCAGAGTTCATTGACTTCAAGGTCACAGAGGAGGCCGGCGCTCTTCCATGTAAAATGCTTCCCATTTTACACACAGCAATCTGAAATTTTCCCTGTGACCATCAGGTGAATGTGGAAAATCAAGCACACCTTAAGAATACAGCTTTACACTGTTCACAAGGAGGTCAGACACATCCCTCTTTGGATTTGTCACATCAATCAAATCCTTATTTCAGTCCTTTACATTTTCTTTACACATGCTCATCTATTCCACCACACAGAAAAACACTGTGCAGAGATTTACTGTTGCTTCTATTTCAGCCAATGAAGACCTACTATTCATTTCAGATCTAGTGGAAAACTCCATTGCTTTTCAAGCCCTGTTTAGCACTTATCTCCCTGTCACTCCAAGCAGATGACACAACTGTGCTCCTTTTCAGCAAGAACCTTCTTCTCCACAGCTTCCACCATCTCTTGCCCTCCCTGTCTTCAAGTTCCAACTTAAATTTCACCTCCCTTCCACTTAAAATTTTAACTACATAACAGGATTGCCTAATTCTGCAGCTTTTTGCAGATGAAGAAGCTACACAAAGAATGTCGGCACAAGTGATAAGAGGAAAATCAGTGCTGGATGAGGAGATATCACCACATTAGCAAAATTCGGCTTTATGTAAGAGCATTTATCTGCCTTAATTAAATCTTAGTCTGCCAACCTAAGGACCTTAATTCTTTAATGGCTTACACCTGTTTTGATCTTGAGCACCCACTCAAAATGAGTGCAAAAAAAAATCAAATTTGGCAGTTTCTCACGCTTGCTTTCTAAATGACTGCTCAAGATGCAAAACAGGGGAGAACGGAGCTTTTATGTAGAGTTTTAAATAGTTTACTTCCGACTTGTTTTGGTTAAGCAGATGAAAAAGAGTGAGCATGAAGATATCCTGTATTTGCAGAACACTGTTATTCAGTGGATACCCAGAAAACTATCAGATGCCCTTGAAACGGCTTTTCCAGTCCACAAAACATAATGATGAGTTTCACTTTCCAACTGTTGCGTTTGTGGTGCAAAAAGAAACATAATCAAAGTATTCCTGTGCCTCCCCTTATTTTCAAGAAACACCACATTTGGAAGATTATATCTCTGGTTCATTCTCTATTTATTTCCTTGTATAGTTTATGCCACATATCCAAGAACCAGTTTCAAAGCCCATTAGTGAGTAATCAACACTTTTATTACTATTGCCTTCTACACCCTTGAAGGAGTCTCTGAAACAAGAGACATCAGACACACACTAGAATAATGTCTCCAATGTGTTTTCTTTTCTGAAAGGACTTTAGATTCTGCATACGACTGAAACACTCCAATTGGCTGCCAGTGATGTCACGACTGGGCTTGTAATACCCCATAAATGCAGAAAGCTAATTGTGTTCCTTTTTAATGTGTAAATCCTACTCCATAATAGCAGTAAGACACAACAGACAATGCACTTCAAGGAGATTACTGCCCTTTTGAGCGATTAAAGCTGTTCAGCTTTCAGCTTTAGAAACAGTGGTGAGGAAGTAATTTCAGTCGTACAGGAGCTCTAGGCCCATCTATTGAAACAGGCTGACTGCCCAGGGGAAGAGGAAGCCAGGTCCCCCCATGCACACCCCCAAATGGGGGCCAGCAAGTAAGCACTCATAGGAGACTGAAGGTGATCACTATACCGCTCTGAATTAGTACAAAATGAGAGACAGGGTTTTGAAGCATACTCTGCTGTTGGTTTCTAAACCCTGCATGGGTGAGGCTTGAGTAACCCTCCATGAAGCAAAAAACAGAGGTGACACCTCACTCTCTTATTTCTGGCCCCCCACTATGGTTGTCTCCTACTGTTATAATTACAGTCCTAGTGAAGGATAGGTGAGTACACAAGGAACTAGACTACAACCCAGGAAACACCGGCCAGTTAGTTCAAAACTGACAAATGACCTTAGGTGACTCACTAGATCCACCTCATGCCATACATTCCCTAGCAGTAAGAAGAGGATAACACCATTCTACCTTTGGGGCAGGCAACACTAATGCCCCCCAGCATAATGGGGATGTAAGCCTTTAGAATAAAGAGGTTTTATGCCTCCTGATATTTAAAAGAAATAATTTTTTAATTTAATGTCTTGCTGATAAAGATATCAGACTTGACATACACAAGCTGGTCACTTTCCAGCCTGGCTGAAACCTCAGTCCAGTCCCACTGAACAGTAAGGCTGACTTATCCCAGAGGAAGTAGCACCGTGATTAATAAACGCACTGTAGAGCTTTCTGCCCAGCTCCATCCCCCCATTAAAATGGTTTCTTTCTGTTATTTGTTTCCTCCTGGGGTTTTTTATCAATTCCTGCACACCCCACACCCCGGCTTGCACCTCTTCTCTATGGTTATTTTACTGTGCTCGCTGCCAGTCTTTATGACAAATTCAGGTCTCGAGAGAAGCAAGTCAACCTCATGGGGATTTAACCCCTTTACAGTACGTATGAATTTGGCCTGTATTGATGTGGCTGTTGTATCAGATGGTCTTCCACACTATTCCTCTTCCTTTCTGCCATTTCTCTATACATTTCTACAAGGTCATTGGCATAAGCACACCAGTACTATTCTTCATCTCCCTAAACAAATGTTCTTCTCCCTTTTTTCACTTCTCTTTCATTCTCACATGCACATCCTCTGCTCTCTTCGCTTCTCTCTTTTCCTTTCCCTCTCATTCCCACCCACAGAATTTCCATTTGACCAGTCTTGTCCTCACCCCACCCATGCCTACCAAAGGCTTCTTTTGATTTTACATGTAGCGAGTTCCTATACTACATTTATATTGTGAAACCTTGCTGAGAAAATCAGTATCATCTTGGTTTTTATATTGTTTACCTAGTGGCATTTGCCCTTTCACTTTTCTGGAATTCAGGGCAATTAGACCTTTTCCATTCTCTCCACATTTTAGTGCAGGTCCAGTGGCATCTCTGTAGTCATTCTTCTCAGTAAAAGCATGGAATCTGTAATACAAAATGAGTTTTCACCAGTATGTAAACTACATAAATACTTTCCTAATTTTAACAAGATGTATGTGACACATGCAAGATCATAGTGGTGTACAACTTTGGATCTATTCAAGATAACCAAAACTTCAACTACAACACCACTATGAATATTATCAAACATTTTACATACATTTAAGCACATTCTGAAGCCTTTTTAATGAAGAACATCCTTTGATTTTGGTATCATTTACTCTGAGGCACCTTCCTTTTCAATCTCCTGGAAATGTATTTTTAATTAATGCTTTTAACATGCTGAGCAAGCATGTCATTTGAGATGTCTGAGATGACACTAACACCTTTTTATCAGATTATCCTCCCAGTTGAAAGCCCAACAGGAACATTTATTTCATTATTGGCATACAAATCTGGAAGTCAAGCAGACTTCATTTTTACAGTCATTGTCAAAACAGAAAAGCTCTCAGAGCAGGAAAAAGATGCATTTCTAAAACAGACCTGCACTAGAAAGACTCAAGTCATGAAAAGCCCATAAACTTGGCCATTCCTACGGGAAAGCTGACTTAAACTTACTGACAGTTATTGGGCAAATACCCACCAGCAAGATATTAACTGGCCTAATAACTTTCTGCACCAAAGCTATACACATGCAAAAAGAAGGTTGTGGGAATCATATGAAAAAAATCGATTCCTCTCAGCTCCCTGCCACAACCCTTCTTGCCTCTTTCTCTACCATACAAGAAACATTCACTTTCCTTTTATAAAGGAGGTAAAAACACTGCCAAAAGAAAATGAAGGATGGTGATAGGCAATGTACCTGGTACATGGTATCATGGAGGTACCACGGTTCTATATGACCACAATCATTTTAGACACACAGCAGACCACAGCAAACATAACACTTTCCCACAGTCTTGATTTTTGGCAGACACTCCATCTCTTAAAAGCTACTTCTAAACACAGATGGCTATAAAAGAGCTAAGCAGCTGCCATCTTACCAATTGCTCTGCTGTCATTTAGGAGATTTCTACTGTTGGAGGTCTTCCCACTCTTGCACAAACAACAGTGAAACAGAAAGAGCTAGCAGCCATTTCACAGCTCTGTAACTGTACGGTGACTTCTGTTAAGCAGACAAACACCTATTGACTTCTACTGCCCTCCTGCCGTTCAGCATGAGTCTGGTATTGTGGGGTTTTGCATTTGTTCATTTGTTTTTCTTATTTTGACATAAGAATCAAGATTAAAGTTTTATTATCCCTTTCTACTAAAGGCTGATTCTCACTACATGGCTGATTCCCAGGATAAGGCAGCCAACAAGCCATCTGGAATATATCAGTTTCCACCAGCCATACCAAATAGATGCTAGAGAGCATGGTACAGGACTGCATTTCCACACAACCAGGCCTGATGGACAACACCACGTCAATTTTCTGTTGTTCCAGGAACTGCCCATTTAGGACAGGCATTACTTTTACAGTACGTATCTGCATGGCACTTGATCCAGCAAAACTCTAGATCCTTTGCTGGTGCTTGTGGATATTACCAGAGTACAAAACAATACAATAAAAACTTGTTTCAATTTATGTTGTGACCCTTTCCCCTGAACACTTTTTCAGACTTCAAAGAAGGAGCAGATTACAGATTATTTAGGTTATAAAAGAGGAATGGCCTTTCTGCAAGCCAGTGAGCACATATGTGGAGAGAAGCTGGCCTGTTCAAGTAGGTCCTGCATTATAATCATATCTCTTAGGCTGTTTCCCCAGTTTCCCCAGATTGCTTACTGAACTGCTTTGTCTCATTTTCCTCATGAGTAAAACAGAGATTATAATCATATATTTTCGGATACCATTTCTAGCAGCAGAGCCCTTTACAGGTATTCAAATCATTACTGTGCTGCTGCTTTGTCATACCTGCCAGAGGCTAAGTGGCTCAACTCTTTCAGAAAAATAATAGTTTCATCTTCCCTAGCATTGAAAGATACAGTGTTGACTGGACAAGGGCCATGAGAAACCTTCTCAAGAAGTAGCTGCTTTGTGTCCACTGGAACATCACCCACAGCAAAGTAATAAACAGCTTCAACCTGTCATTAAACAGAACAAAAATTGGGAATTAGAAGACATTGCTTTACACAGATGCTTGGTACTTATTCAAACATTGCCCTGTGCTGAGTACTGGTAGGAAAATTTGGTAGAACTGATGAATTACGTGGGCTATAAGATTTCCAGATCTTTGGTTCTCCCTCTCATTTATGCTAGCAATCCGAATGTAGTCCACACAAAACTTCCTGAAGTGAGAAAAGAACCTGGCCCACAGCTCCTGGGTCTTATTCTGGCGAATGCAAGCCCCTTTCCACAGAAGTTAACTGAAACCAAAGAGAGGTGTAAGGAAGGACAACTGTATTGTTAGTCAGGACAGGGCTCTGTGCCACATTCTACTTTTATGAAGAGAGATGCTATGTTGGTGCCTTGCCAGGGATGAACATTGGTAGGAAATTTTATACCAGACATACTTTTACTGGCAGCATGTATTTTGAGGGTAGGAAAGATGCATCATTCTTTGAATGCCACTGCTGTTATTTACAGATAATTAGTATTTTTAATACTTCCCAAGGCAGAGGGAGCTTGGCAGGTTTATTATGACCACACACACTTGTATTCTGAAAATGTTATTGCAAGAAGAGAGAGAAGGTGAAGAAATGTCCTTTTGTTATTTCTTGAGTATTACATTATGAGGGACTTGATGATACCTGCATTTATCCACGCTAACAATCCTCATGGTAAGCATGCTTCTTGAATTTTCACCATCATTAAAAACAAATGTAACAACAGCTCTCCTATGATGATGCTCAAGACAATACGTATAGCATATCAGCCCTATGGCATGGTATACACCAACTGATAAATACCTGATGAATAGTTGTTAAACTGAAAAATTACACTGGCGTATGACTAGGAATCCCGGGAGATGAACCACAAAAGAGAAGACAACTATTTGAGTCTGGGATGGCACTGAGGAAATGTTTCTGCATCCACATAATTTCATGCAGTAGTAAAGCAAATACAGTATCCCCTGTAAGTGTGTTCATGCATTTCCACTACTGCCGTTGATACTGATTTATATTTCAGCTCCCTGAGCCAACAGACTGGCACACAAACATCTTTTCTTCAGTTTGTACTCAAAGCTTCCAATCTGTAGGATCCCAGTACCATCTCACATCATAAGTAGGTTGATACAAACTGACACAGACTTCTGGATCTCAAGCTCTCTCCCTCTTTTGCCACAAATACTTGGGCTAATCTTCAGCGCTGGAAGACATCTCTCCCAAGCAGCAACCCAATCTAAGGTAGACCAGGCAAATTAACAAAGCAGCACCTTGTCACCCTGGGCTTCCCTTGGATTTTGTATGGGGGGTGAGACACTTCATGTGGGGGGGCAGGGCCCATAGTTACAGACCACACTTGCTTGGGAGCAAGCAGGTCTGTGGTCAACCAGGCATCACTGTTAATGCTAGACAAATACTAAGGTTAAAGAGAAGAATGAATGGGTTTCATTAAAGCGCAAGATTAACAAAGTATTTCTTAGCTTTATGAACAGGTGCACAGAGACAAGATGAAAGAACTCTAGCACCTGTCTGTTCTTTAGTTCAGTTTTACAAGATTCCCTCTCTGTTTCATCCAGCTAAAAAGCTATCTGAGCACAGACACAGCTATCCCAGCTCAGACCCAGTCCTTGGACAACACCTTGCTCCTATTCCTTTTGCTGAAGAGGCTCCCAACCTGAGGGAATGCATGCATATTGCACAACCACTTTTCCCTGTGTTCCTTCAGGTTCGTATCTTCTCCTTTTCCCTCCTAAGATTGCCCATAATTTGTAAACTTAATATTCAATAAGGATATCAATTTTCACACTTCCCCCAAAGGATTTACTGCCTGCCTCTGCAACTTTTAAAATGCTGACATTTCTTGGTATAGGCGATGCAGAACCAACTCCTCACAAGAAAATAAACAAAATTGCTAACCACAGACAATTCGCTCTATGTAACTGCAAACCCTCCAATACCATACCACAAAGGAAATGTTCCTTACAGATTAGTGGGGAAAGGTTAAAACCTTTCCCTTTAGTCCTTCATATTTTGAAAATTATAGTTTATGCAGCCATCTAAACAAGCAAACAAACTTCACACAAGAACAGGAAGGGGAACAACATGAACAGTTCCTCACAGTCTTTACCGTAGACACCTCCTCAGTGTGTTTTGGATGGGTGACCCACACTTTGCAGAGTGGCACCTGTACAATACCTCAAGTTAAACACTGCAGATGCATCTGTGGCAGATAGAGCTCAAAGTACTGCAGCCTTACAGCCAGGCGATCTTGAGCTTGGCACTGACAGGTCATGAGGAAAGGAAATCTAAGGAGTCACCACATATGCGAAGAAAAGCTCAGCTAAAGGAATGGCAGGAAGACCCAAGTCCAGGGAAAAAGGAGCTATTGTTTTGGAGCAACTTCTGTTGACAAAGCCAGTTCTGAGGAATGAGTCATTTACGACTGTTCAGTGAGTATGCAGCTTTTGCCTAGGACTGAATGAGGTCTCCCACAGCCTGCAGCGCAGTGAAGCTTGCACTCAAGTGAACTGTCAGTTATGAATGACAATGACTGCATTTAGGAGTAACTGAAGTTCGTTTTATGCTGAGCACCTGCCACCATTGACTCCCCCAGATTACCCATTAGCTCACCAATGTCCAGAAAAAAATGATAGATGTTTCACTGTTGGACAGATTTTAATTTCTGTTTATTCATATGCAGATCCACCAGGTCCAACAAGCCTTTTTTTCAACCCAAACAATACTGAAATCTGAATAAAATCTTTTTCATTTCCTACCAGGAAATCAGTAATATACCGCAATTTGAAAATGTTAACAAAATTTATGAAGGAGACATTTGAAAAAACAGTCATAAAAAATCTCACTCTTGCACAATTTGTTCCTCACCCAGTTCCTTTTTAATAACAGTTTCCAAACACCAAGGTTCATCTGGATGAGAATCTACCAGCACAGGGAACCAGAAGGAAACTCAAGCCAAATTTACCTTCTCCTTCAAATGTCTCAGAATGAGATTTACAAAGGAGTTAGGACTGGATCTGTGCACAGGGATGGATCTTAATGGTAGTGAAAACCAGTGATTCTAGTCCACACACAGTAGGTCCAATTTTCCATTAAATTCAGGTGCTAGGGAACTGAAACAATGTACATTGTAAGCAAATGTGATAAAGTATTTCTTTAACAACATAAGTTTTAAGTGACTAGCTCAAATGATGGCATGTATATTTTATGTCTTGTGACTCTGCTATAATGAATAAAGTAATATTTTTTAGAAATATAATATGTTTTAGAAACAGACAGAATTTAATTGCAGCAATACCTGTGCATGCTTTGTCTCTTTGTCCTGGAAGAAACTCTACCTATAACCTGGCTGATGAAAAAGGATTTGTATGCCCCTACCATGAGTACTTACTATTTTGGATTTTAAATATCACTTTTCATGAGCACTTTGGACACATAACAAAATAGAAATGGTTTCCCTGTCTTGAGTAATGTTGATACTAGAATTTTCTCATAAACCTGAAGCCCTGAAAAACATATATGGCAAAGAAAGTGGAAGGGAAGATGTTTTCTCTTTTCCTTAATGACCGAATATGTTATTTATTCTGTGTACTCTAGAAAAGAAAATAAACAACTTTCTGCATTCAAAATACAAGTACATTTACATAAACAGGCCATCAGTAAACATAGTATGCAGCTACATTTGGGGGGAAAAAAACCCTTTCCAAATGCTGTCATTAATATTTATCTCTGCAATGTTCACCAGGGCAAATCACAGTAGCCAGTCTGGCACTGAACATTCTTGAGGCTTCTGAAAAGATGTATGAGCTTACCGCCTCATCGGTCATGGCCTCCAGCAGGGCTTCAGCAGAACTGGTATGGCTGGCAGCTGTCATATGGTCCAGCTTCCAGAGCCATGTAACAGCAGACTTTACAGTATGCTCAGACACAAGAGTAGATTTCTGTTGCCACTTCATAAGATCCTGAGCAGCCCTGAAAATGACATTAACTATAAATCAGAAATAGTGAGAATAATGCTGGCAGAGCAAAAGAGCAGAGCTCTGCTATTGTTACTATTCTTTTATATTCTTAAGTAATAATTACAATAAACCACAGATACTAAATCTAGACTTGCAATAAAAGAAGTTGAGAAAAAATAAAACCCTTAGGAAAATACTGTAATTTGTTTTAAGAATTTTTTTTGAGACAACTGTTTTCAAAGTAGGGTCAAGAGAGCTAAAATACTTTATAAACAGTTCCTAATACACACCTTCCCTTAACATAAAAGCACTATCAAGTTTTTAAAATATGTGTATGAAAAAAAATGTGGCTTCCATGGGTCTCTTTCTACAACTTGCTGCATGACCTTAATGTCAGACCCTTTTAACTGACAGGCTTTTTTGTAGTAGGGCTGATCTTTACCCATCAAAATAAACTTTGTGATGCTAAGCTTTTTGATATTTTAATTGATCAAAGGCCTTAGTCTTAATGGCAGTACAGAAGTACAAAATATATGAGCATGTACGCCTGTGCATTTGTACAAAAAAAAACCAGAAAGCAAAAAAATAACTGGTTCCAGTATCTGTGACATTTCATCAAGCATTATTTTGAAGAGTTTCCTGCAAATCTAAAAGATAAGTCTGGATTCCAAGGTTCTTTTAAAGTAATAATTTATATGCTATATTGCTCTTTGTCTCCGTACTGTGCAAACAAACAAATCGATGAACACAATTATTGTGCCTCAATTTTTACTTGGTGTTGGGATCACTCTGCATGGTTCGACCTTAAGGAGAAGGAGCTGTGGCAAACAACTTAGGAGGAACTAGTCAAGGACGAAGAAACCACAAGGTCCGGGAGTGGGTGGTCTATGGGACAACGTGTAAAATGACGAATACCAATCAACAATTAGCCTTGAGTGTGTGATCAGATGCTTGTAGCCAATGGGGGGGCAATGTTTGGCGCGTGGACAGTATGTTAACCTATAAAAGCTGTGTATTTTGCTAAAATAAAGGGAGAATGATCATACCCACATTGGGACTCATCATTACTCCGGGTTCGCCTCCCACTCCGACAACTTGGCTTTGCAGACCATTTTTAAAGAAAATGTTTTATGTCCTTCTCCAAAGCTATGGCAGTTACCTTCTACTTTTCAAATATCGGTTGTATCACAAGCTAGAGCATTAAGATAGGGCACCAGAATCAAATCTGTAGGACAAAGCTTGGGTAAAACAACTTTTAAGAATGACAGTGTAGTTGCAAGTGATCATTGTGGAACTGATTTAAAAACTATATGATCTAATTTGTGCTTTGTTTTTTTCATAGTCACAAAAATCCATTCATCTATCCAAACCCAAGCTTATGTGTTCAAAACTTTATGCATATGTGAGAATTTGTGCAGAGACACATAAATCTGAATAGCTGCTTCTATGTTCTATTTGTAACTAAACCCAAATTCATTTACTCATGTTAGGGAACAAGCACTTGTCTTTTGTAATGGAAATCTAGTATTGTTTCCTAGTTCTGCTACTGATTTCTGTGACCATGGAAATCTATAGAAATACAAATGACTATGCCTGTGCCTATGGCACTTGGGGGAGCGTACATTTAGCTCTAAGGCAAAAAACCTGTAATGGCTAAAAGATACAAGAATGCCTAGGCAGTCAGATGGAACCTCACTGTTTCATTCTGTAATACTTAGATGCCTGAAGACCATTATTGCTATTGGAAAGTCCCCCTTTCCGTTTTTCTGTGCTACATTTGTAGAAGGCATATATCAGTATTTGGGTTCTGTTAGTCTTTATCTGTTCTTCAGAGTAACAATGGTCTTCTGTTAAATGGAAACAGCAAGCTCAGCATGACTGTGGGTGAAACTTGGTGGAAAATCTATAGATTTTACCAGGACATGAATCAGGACAATTTCCACTACAGAAAGCTTATTATCCAAACATGTCTATATGACATGAGAATCCTTTTTATTCTCCATTGCTGGAGGCATGGTCAGACATGGACTTCTTTGTTTATCCTGGAGAAGAGAAGGTTCCAGGGAAACCTTATTGCAGCTTTCCAGTACTTAAAGGGGGCTTATGAGAAAGAAGGGGACTGAGTTTTTAGTAGGGCTTGCAGTGATAGGACAAGGGGTAATACTTTTAAACTAGGTAGATTCCGACTAGGTATGAGGAACAGATTTTTCATGACGAGGGTGATGAAACACTGGCACGGCTTGCCCAGAGAGGTGGTAGATACCCCATCCCTGGCAACATTCAAGGTCAGGCTGGACAAGGCTCTGAACAACCTGATCTAGTTGAACATGTCCCTGCTCATTGCAGGGGGCTTGGACTAGATGACCTTTAAAGGTCCCTTCCAACCCAAACCATTCTATGATTCTATGATTCTATGATTCTTTCTGCTTACCTAATGAGGTTGAATTTGGCAATTTGAGTCACCTGTTCCACAAGTACCATAGAAAGTGCATCCCGACATAGATCAAATTCAGTTGGAGCCGCAGTGCCAAAATCCAAAACAATGACAATGCACTGTTCTTGAATCACTCCAAATATCTGCCGGCTCTCACTGGTTAACCATTCCATTCGCTGCTTATATAGCTCAACAGCTCTCATTAGACAATCCACAAAATGAAGAATCAGTTCTTTTTTGGCTGTCAGCTTTATTTAAATAAGGGAGAGAAAGAAATTGAACATCAAAACAAATAATACAAGTGCAGCCCCAAGCTTAGCACAGCTGCAATAGTTGGTTTGCAAGTGCCAGATATGTCAGCCAACGTAGTAGTGAAAACAATCCATTCTCCTTCCACTATTTCAGGAGAAAATACTTGACAAATGCATCTAAGCTATAATAGAAAAGACACTGCATTTTGTCCTAATTGCTTTCCATAATCTTTTTATACGAGCATGGGACAGTTGCCAGTGGGTTGTCTGACATGTCTGTCTCAAGACTGGAGCAATTAGAATGAGCTGAATGCAGGCTAGGATGTAGAAGGGGCTGCAGAGCAGATGGGTGAACAAAGAAGGACACAGAAACTTGGTACCTTCTTAGACTAGAATTTTGACTGGCTCTTAAAATTTTGTACAGCGATACAAGGGAGTGTACAGTTTGGTTCTGGGGCACTTCAGTCTCAACCTTGTCTCTAGCATTTGAAAGGAAAATGGAAAATGTTTCCTGTTTGTACTACTATTTCACTAACAATGCCCAGCATTACAGCTTAACTATTTGTGGGTAGGTGCTGAGCCAAATGGAGTTCAGGCAACTGCAATCAACAACAAAACTTCCCATACCATATCAGTAAAATAACAAAACCCTAGATTCAGTATTAAAATGAAAACCAGCAGACCTTCCCTACGAATATATGTATACACATTCACCATGCAAAATGATTTGTGGGTTTAAAAATTCACCGCATGTTACAGTAAAGACATTCCCCCAATATCTCTGACCCACATAAGCTAATTTACCCACTACCTTCTACCTCCCAACTACCTTTCTGGGACTACATACAAAACCTTGGAGATACAAAATCTTTTAAACAAGAACATTTCTCAGGGAGAAGATATTTTCTGTGATAGTCTGCACACTTCTTCCTCTCATTTCTATTTTTCTCTGTTCTTTAATGTCAGCTAGGGCCCTGTAATGTGCCTCCCAGATACAGAGTCTCAGGCTGTCTGCCAAAGGAAAGTAGGCCTGGGAAGGAGCACTTAGAAAATCCAGTTTCCTCCTATGACAGCCAGACTCATACAAAGAAGCTTATTGCACTACACCGATCAAACTCCATCTTAAAATAAAGCAGTTTTCCTGCACCACCACTTGTAGTTGGCCAGTCTAGATTCCCATTTCTCTGAGGGCTGGAAAACTTCTGACTGTCCAGCCTAAATTTATTCATGGCAGTTCATACCCATTTATTCTTGGACTAGCATGCCTTTTAGCATAGAAAACTATAGCTTTTCCCTATCCCTGTAATTTGCCTTTCTGTAGGCATTCAAGGGAAATAATGCTACCCTTTGTCAGTCTTCTTCAGTCTTACATACGTCAACATCAACCAGGCCCTCTTACAAGATCAGCACTCCATTGCAGTTTATCCTGCCACCTCTTCCCAGTACCTGTTCTTGTTTGAATTGCTACTTCTCAACCTGTGGTAACTCTACACAATATTGTACAAAATATCATAAATAAGATCCCACCAGATCTTGTATGGAGGCATTGCCACCGTAATGCTGCCAGAAATGTCTTTCCTACTGCTCCCAACATGTCCTAAGATTAAAAGACACTACGTAGATATTTCATATGGGGAAAAATGAGGGGAAAAGCCCTCCTGAAATGGTTCTTTTCCCATTGTTAAGCCTTGTGCCTCAAAAGTGACTCTACTTCTCAGAAAAAAATGACAAGCCATTTGCTTTTGTAAAATCCTTCATGAATTAACTCTCTCCACTCCTCACTCACATGCATCTCTCTTCAATCAGAATCCATCTTTTTAACAATGGGGCCGCCAGCAGCTGTTGCTAAGACATTCCTTAGAACATGAGCCTGGGCAGAGATCCAGCTAGCTGTGTCTATAGCATACGCTGAGCCTTTTGTGACCCGCTGGCACTAAGCAAAGCAGCACTTTGCATCAGCAATGAGAGCGCATTATGTCTTCTTATTTCAGCATCCCCATTTGTTTTATTGACTATGATTTTATTTTTTTTAACTCATCTGAGTATCTTCTTTTTAAGTGTTCCCTCTTTCAAGACAAGGGTAAATGTTGCTTAGAAACTGCAGTCTTGTCTGGAAAGATTTACTGCAATGCTGCACCAAGGCAAGAGCATAAGACTTTGCAAGCAAAAAAAGAACAAGATATCTAGCTTCTCTACCGCTGATTGTTATCACAGTTTGACAAAAAAAGAATGAAAATTATCAAAAGATAAAGTTCTCACACAAAAAACAGAAGTATTTCATGTCATAGGGAGACATTTTAGTCACATCATTCTGCTACAGTGTTAATAACTTCCAAGTGCACAGGGAAGTTACCACAAGTCAGTCTGACTTACGTTATACACGCAGCCATCTTGTGTTCTCTTGTATTGAGGAAACAGACCATCTGCATACTGAGAAGCCACAAGTTTCCCCAAGGTGGTCACATAATCTACAGTAAAGGTTACAAAAGATCAAGTTGCTAATGATAACGATTACTTCAAACAGATACCGTTCATGCTGATGTGCACACCATCCATATGTGGGGCACGTGCATCTGTACTGAACTTGAAGTTAAGAAACTTGAGAGAAATTCCAATTATGTTTCTGTTCTACAATTTTTTTCTGGCTATGTCTATGGTGGGGCCCTGAGGGCACCAACAGGCCTCCATTGCCCTGATCAGCCTCACCTGGGAGCCAGCCTGGGGACCCAGTCTTTGCTTTAGCTGTGTTGTAGGTGTACCTGTCTAGGGTTCTGCTAGCGGACCCCTCTCCTGGATAGACCTCTAAGCACTATCTTAGAGGCTAACTGGAGACAGCCTTTTCTCCAGTTCCGTCTCCTGGATGTGGCTCTTAGACCTATGTTGTGGCCTTGTCTCCAGTCTTGTCTCTGGCTCCACCTCCTGCTGCTCCTGGCTGCACTGTCTGGACCCTAGACCTGGTTCATCACCTCATCTTGCCCGGGACTGTCTGTGGACACCCTGCTCTGCCTATGGTGTTTAGATGCTGCAGGACTGCGTCCTGGTCAGTGAGGGCACTGCCCAGGCTGTGGTCTCCTTTGGTTCCTGGCTCATTTCCACCCTCATTTCCGCCCTACTCATGCTGCTCTCTGACAGTTTAGTCAAAAGTGGGGAAAACCCCTGCATTTAATTATTTATAGGCCAAAAAGCTACATGGGAATTTAATAAATCAAAGTTTTAGGAAATTAAACTTCTGTATTACCCATTTACCTCACGACAGGACTTGCAAATATTTGTCCATCAAACAAAATACAAAACCTGGTACAGATAATGCTGTTCTCTTACACAACTTAGACAGGTGCAGAAGTGGGTGCAACTAAGGAAAAGGTTGCACTCTGCTCTCTCAGTAGCTACAAATCTTCTACATGATCTCCACTGATAGGAAAATATTAGGGGTGGGAATATTTAGCGTCACAAAGCACCTATTTTGTACAGCATGTTGCCCTGCTAACCTAGTACGTTCTGCTCCTAAAATTACACTCTAACAATATTAACCCTGCTTAACAGCTTCTTCTTCATCTACAGCATTCAGAATTTCAGGATCTGCTCTGCTGATCTTTGAATGCCCCATGGACACAAGCCAGCTAAAATGTTAAATTAGGCAACCTAGAACAATTGCAATACATTACAATTCCTACTTCTTGGGTGGCAAGCTCTTCAAAGAGTATCTTACCATGCTCTGCAAAGCACTATTATGGCAGTGATTAATAATTCTTAGCAAATTCTTCCCCTCCAGCTGTCAGATAATGGCAAAGGAACATTTTCTATAGACTAAGTTTGTACAAAAAGCAGCCTGAATTCTAACCTAATTTACCTGCTTCCTTTTAAGCTGGGTCCCTGGAAATAATATACTATTCCCAAGCAGGTTAGCTAGCCCTTACCATCAACTAGTACACTGTAGATTATGGCACAGCATACATTATATTTGCCATCTGAAAATGGACAGAGACCTTCTGGTGTGTTATTTGCAAGAAAAAGACTAACAGCCTCAGCATCACGAGTTACTTCCCAGCTATAGCTAAATTGGAGAGGATTTGAACTGGAGCGTAGGGTAAAGCAAGAGTACAGATGAGTAAGGAAAGCCCTTCTCAGATCCTAAGTCCTTCTCAGATCAAAAGGAGACAGAGTTCCTCAGTCCTCTGAACTGGCAATGTCAGCAACTATGGATACAGCTTCCCTTTCTGCCACTATCATAAGAGGAAACATGAAAATTTCCTCTGTGTACACAGAGGTGCAAAATGAGTGTGACCCTATAGACTATTTAAAGTCAGGGGTTTTATTATTATTCTACTATTGATTTGTCCTATACCTTTCCTGCGTTGGAATCCAATCTGTGACAAAATCTGGGATAGGGACAATTTCTTTCTTTTGAGCCCATGAAGGTGAAGCCATTTAGAAGATGAAACAAGGGGTTGTACATCCATGTCCCACTGACTGACTGCCAGTCTGCTTTCCTTCTCTTTTGATTTTTTCTTGTGGCCCTGGTGGGAATCTTCGGGATCTTGTCTGTGCTTTGAATCAAAGGAATCTGTTGTAAAGAGAAATGAGGGAAAAACAACATTTATACTTTTAACCAAATGAATCACTTGAATTGTTTCCTTTCTTTACTTGTATTCCATGGTACTCTGTACACCTACAGCTCGCCTCTTGTTTTCTTTCATTATACTGAACAAAGTCCTTAATCTGGAAAGCTGCTCTCAGTCCTACATATCTACTTGCTGTTAATGGATTTTTATTCATCCATATACATTTACCTTCAATTTATTGAAGAAAATGTCTCTCGTATGCTGAAATCCAAGCCCTGAAAGCTACGTCCAGTTTGGCAAATGGTAATTCTTCCAGCTCCTAAGACATCTTTCTTACATCTTGGGAATCAGAACTCATAATAGGCATTCAAAGATTGTCAGACAATCACTACATACACATTAGAAGCATTATGCAATAAAAAAAGACTTCTTAACAATTATATGTTGAAATCCTACCATAAGCAATAGCAGCGCCAGCAGCAGATGCTGACTTTATTGCACGGCTGGTGAAAATCCCCCTCATCACATCATTCACCTCAAGTGTAAGTGATGGTTCTGGCAGTATCTGCTCCAGGCTGTGATGGATCATATACATGCACAGGAAATCATAGACATGAGTGTCCAGTTTCATTTAAAGTTCTACAGAACAACAAACATATCTCAGCACCAATGCATAGTTGGCTGGGCTAGCTCCACCTGAAACTGGCAGCAGAGACAACCCAGAGCCTAGAGTGGTTGCGGCAGAGATGGAAGTGATGGCAACAGTAATGCCTCTGTTCCTCAGCACAGAAGCTCTAGGAGGACTTTAGTACTTCTTGTTCATTCCCAAAATACTCTGCATGAGCTAAGTTGGCTCTAGCTGCCTAAATACCCTTGCTGTATCTAAGTTTATTTTCTGCGGACTTTTGATATTTCTGTCCATTTTCCCCAGCATCAACATTATCTGGGCTATCCCAGTCCCCCACTGCCTATATACTGTAAGCTGGCTGTAAATGTACCACATGGAGAAAACTGGTCCAAAATACAAAGAAGGGTACTTCTGTCTTTAATGACCAAAAAATGACATTCAGTCTAGTACGGAATATGATCAGAACACTCTGCTGAGATAAAATGTTACAACAACTGATCTGGTTACAAAGATTCATTAGACAGACTGCTCATCAGTTAGTAACACACAAAGGAAATCAGACTGTATCTTCAGAAATAATCTCTCAGTGACAGTAGCCTTCTATATGGTGCAGACATGGCACCAGCTCTTTCAGAGTCATCAGTCCTACAAGCAGGGCGCTGGGCTGGCATTCCTCTAGGGGTTGGCATTTTACCAGCCCTCCTCCTCCACTCAATACAGAAGCAGCAGTGACAGATGTTAACTCGAGAGAGAGACACAGGTGAAGGTTTGCAGCTGTTTGAGCATTGTATATAGCCAGGCACTGTTTATAGTCACTTGCACAGTCGTTTCCTCCTCCGAAAATGCAGAAAGGCCAGCACAGCACCCCATGTAACACCACAGTTGAGGCTGGCAAACCTTAGAATGGCTCGTACACAGCTAGCAGCATGCACATCACAATGCTGCAAACGAAACTGGAAGTTACCCAGGAAAACATGGAATCTATGCAAAAACAGTCATGAAATACTCACAGTCACTCCAGGCAAGTGTCTTAGATGGATTTCCAGTCATGACAGATCTCTTGATTGGTAGGTCCTCTTTGATTTCTTCTTAAAAACCTGAGCAATTATTACGTTTTTAAAAAATTAAAATATTGCCATGCACAGGTCAATATGTACTGGAGACCAGCTCCACGGGCCCAGGCAATAATAAACTGCAGAAGGTTGAGATCAAGATTTTCCTCAAGGAAAATATTATTATAAATAAAAAAGGATAGCTACTTCACATGTAAAGAAAGGCTGAAGTCAGATTTGACAGGGAACCCCATACTCAGAAATGTGAAAGTGAGAAATGGGTAATATGGTTTCCTTTCCTTCCCTCTAAATAACCATAAAAAAAGAGGCAATGTGGAAGTTTTCACACAGATATGCTAGAAAAACGAGTGTCGTGTTTTGGCCCGCTGTCAGCCAGTTCTATTATATTCTATTATTGCTTTGCATTACACCTTACTTTTCCTATAATCCAATTTATGACTAAACCTGGGAGTATCTGAGACACAATTCTGTGAAGAGATTCATAACTTTGCCTATAAGACTACAAGATGATTCACAAAGAAAAAGAATTATGTGTGTATACATGTACGCGTATGTGGTATAAGTCCCAACCATGAATAAGACACAGCACATGAACAGAAAACAAAATGCCAGGTGAAGCAAGGTAGTATATATTGGCTGAGTGTATCGCTTTGAGACATCATGTTTTGCCATTTAGTTTGTTCTTCTTTTAATAAATAAGATGAATGAGTGAGGGATATTTATGAATCACTAGCAGGCCAGATGCTAGCTATTGTCATTAAGCAGCTTTTCCTATGGGAAAAGCAAAAATGGGATAAAATAATAACCCAAAGACTTAGCCTCCTCCCTCTGTCTTCATCACAGAACTGAACATGCTATTTATTCCCCTTATATGGGTTTAAACACCTGTACAGAAATATGTAAACCATTCTGGACTCTGTCCCACTCATGCAGAAAGACATGAACAGCGTGAAAGGCACGGAGCACAATTAAAAAAACCAGGAGTCCATTCTGCACCCTAACACCCCAGGCATTGCACCTCCAGCAGCACAACCCCTGACTAGCAGGGTCTTGGTGTCAGCGCAGCAAGAAGGAGCCCTTGCCACCGAGGAGCCACAGCGGGCAATGCCCACAGCGAGCCGCCGGACTTGTGCCATTTCTCTCTCAGGCTGCAGGAGTGCCGCAAGGCCCTCACGGTAATAACCGAGACACATTTCAAGCAGCAGCCTGCACAGGAGAACGAATCCTCATGTTCCAGATGCCCAGGGGTGTGGCAACAGGTTTTCCCTTGCGTTAGCCTCCAGCACCACCCCCAGCTGCCTGAACAGCACCTGGATGAGAAACGCCGGCCCCGTATGAAAAGCAGCATTTGAAAGGAGACAAGCAACTTCCAACGGAAGCGGCGAGTTTACCTCAAGTCTTGGAAAGGCGAGCTCAAAACCGATGACAGCCGGGATAACTTTCAGCCCACAGTCTGGATCAAAACAGGTTATTTTCGAAAGGTGAATGAGCGTTCATCTGCGCACCTCTACCCTTCCGCTCCGGCCAACGCAAACAACCCGCTAAAACCTTCACCCCCCACGCTCTCCGAGTTTTAACAGAGGCCGTACAACCGGCCTGTCCCGACACACGGGAACACCTCAGGAAAGCCCACCTGCATTACAGCCCGGGAAGCCGCCCCATGCCACCCAAAGAAGTGCCAAACCCCAGACGAAAGGTGCGCCGAGGGCCGGGGCAGGCAGCTGCCCGCTGCGGAAACGGGGCAGAGGGTGCCACTGCAAAACGGCGGCGGGGCCCGAGGAAGAGGGGGA
>NW_010558069.1:48891-99190 GCF_000687285.1 Phaethon lepturus | reverse complement strand
AGGGCCGGGGGCGGGGCAACGCGCGCCTAACGGCCGCCCACTTCAGGAATGACGTTACCGAAGCCTTCAAAAAGAGCGTGGCGGGAAGCCGTTAGGCGGCCGTCGCGCGGGTGGTAGCCCTCAGGGTGTTCCTCGGCCCCTGAGGGGGCTAAGCCCTCGAGGCGCTCCTCACAGCCTCCTCGCGCCGCGGCTTTGGACACCAGCACCCTGTCAGCCGGGCTTGTGTGCTGGCTCGTTCCCGGGTGCCACCAGGCTCTCCTCAGGCCCTGTGGCGCTTCAGGTGAGCCTGTGCAGCTGCCTGCCTCTCGGCCTCACCCTGCCTTAACTGAAACAAAGTTGAGGCAGCGGTGCCCAGCTGGTGTTCTGTCTGTGCTGCCTTAGTGTGAAAACAGTGCTTGACTAATAAATCCTGAGGTAAAATAGGCCAACAGGTGATTCTGAATTTGATAGTGTGACTGCAGAAGGCCTCCTGCAGTGCAGTAAAACCCCAGAGTGTGTTGCTGTAGCACAGTTACAGCACTGTGGGCTATCTTGCACTCCACAGAGCAGTTAATTTGAAAAGGGAGAGCTATGTGAATTCATTTGTTTCCTAAAGGTATTGGTTGTATTTTTTTTTAAAGCAGGTTAGATATGCTTACTTCACTTTGGTTATACCTATGCTACCACACTGGAGGAAAAGCTTTCATCTGTACCATTGTGAGAAACTCTGTATTTTACATTGCAGGCAAAGCAAGGAAACAGAGCCTTTCCTTTATTCCTAAGCATCCCTTGTGGTTTGTCTGGAGTTTTCCTATTTCATGTATTCATTCCTTTTTCTGTTTTCATAATCTACTTAAAAATGATTGTATGCAAACCTGGGAATCTACCAGATACCAAGTCTGACTCTTACTAATTGAGTCTGTTGTGCAAGAAAGCAGAGTTAATTGAACAGTGATTGCATCATCAAGTAACTTGCAGCAAACTGTTGACTGGTTGTCTTCTTGTTGGAAAATTCAACAAATGAAAAAGAAGTATGGTGTTATTAAGGTTATTTGTCAGTGTAGCAAGCTAGTGACAAGCAGAGTGCTTTAAAGTAGCTTAATTTTTAAGTCTGCATGTTTTGTGCAACCTACTCATGGAGATTCAGTTTGAGCAATGGTGTGTTCATGATCTACTCAGTACACTTGTAGTTCTTATGGGTATGTGTTTGGGCTCATGCTAGAGCAAACTCAACAGTTCTTATTTCCCATATCCTAAAGCTCATCTAAAGGCTCTTCCAGAAAGCCAACCTTGTCATTGCAGTCCACATACAATCTCAGAAAAACATTGCGTTGTGATATATGCTTTGCAATTTCATTGTTTAATTCTGTGAGCAATATGTATTTTTCCTTACTTGTGGAAATAAAAACAAGGCCTGGACCTCTTGATGAAGAGAGTAAGACATTTTAAAGGATATTTTTTAATTTTGTGTGTTTCTAGGAATAACAGGGGTTAATAAAAATTTTTGGTGACTTCTGTGGTTTATAGATGCTGTTTATTTTAAATTTCTTATTTTTTAAATTACTATTTCTTGTATGAAAATTATCTTTGATACGATTAGAGCTTTTTTCTCAAAGCCTGAGAGAAAAAAAATCCAACTTTTTGCTCACCAGAAGATGGTGCTGTGCAGTGTGGTTTGAAAAGTCTGTATCAGAACAGACATCTGATTAGAATTGCTTTCATGGCTTGGCAGCCTGATATCAGAGGTGCATTTCAGCAATGTTTTCTTCTGTTTAGCAGCTGATTAACATAGGCAGTATTTCTAGTACCTTTACAGTAGTGGTCAGTTCCAAAGGAACTGGAATTCCTCTGGGAAGTCCTGCCTGTGATCCCAGGAGTTTAAAGCTCTGAACAATTTAGAGTGATGGAGTGGCTGAGGCACATAAACCAGTAGTTTGACTTTCTGAAAATATTTGAACTATTTAACATGCCACCTGTAAGTATTAGAAATCAAACTACAAAGGTCCAAATCTGCCTGTCACATACTCAGAAATTAGCTTGGCTACCTGAAGGAGCAGTAGTAAAGTTGGATAATAAAGACATCAAGTAAATGTTTGCAAACGTGGGACCCTATTTCACCCTTGTTTCTGCACAGGCTGTGGTGTGGCATTGCCTGCAAGAAGGTGGGGCTGCACAGGAGTTAGTGGGGCTCTGTGTGGAAGGAAAATTGTTAGGATCAAGGTTCCTAAAAAGTCTTGTGAGGCACCTGCATTTGTAGAGAGTGCAACGTATTGTGCCTGGGGTCAGCTAGAAATATTCAGGTGTTCATTTTGGAATCTCCCCAAGCAAATCTTCATTCTCCTCCGGTTTGAGTTTTTGGAGTATAGTTGTAGAATGTTTTCTAGATTTTTCTCTCTGAGCATGCCCTCTGACTAAAATCTTAGTGGACACTTTCACAATGCCTCTGCTAATGAACCAAAATTATTAAGGAAAAAATCTCTGGCTCCATCCATACAACTGTTTATTTCAGTTCATGCAGGCCAATTTTCTTAAGCCAATTTTGAGCAGTTCTGGTCCATGCTGACACTACAACTTTTAATTAGAAGAGCTAATGAAACCTCATAACTTTCATTCCCTATTAGGTACTGTGCTAAGGAAATACTAGGTAAGACCTGCTAAATGTATAAGCATAAGAAAAAACAGTGGTCTGCTTTTCTCATACGAAGTGGATATTTTTTAAAAATTGCCCACGTTTAATTAAAATTAAATTTAAAAATTTAAATTTTTTTAAAAAAATTTAAAAAGTTGTCTGCTTTTCTCATACGAAGTAGATATTTTTTAAAAATTGCCCATGAAAGTATAGAAACAATATCATGCCTGTGCTCTGAAAATCTAGTTACTTGGACCTTGGTTGCTAAGATTTGCTTACACTGGCAGAGCTTTGTTATGATTAATGATATCTGATGTAGTCGTAAGGATCCTAAGAGGCTAGGAGAATGAAAGTTTCTATTTTAGTAATTATTTTTGAGAAATGTGAATAATTACTATCAGTAATGTGAAAAATAATCTGTGTTCTTGTCCTCTTGTTCCCTGTATGACCTCTTCTGGTTTCTCCTGATGAGTGATTAGCTTGTCCAGAAGGATTTACAAACATTATTAACATTCTAGTGATGGTTATTTATGGTAACCAAAGGTGATGTTGGTACTTCTGCCCAGAAATCCTTATCCAGTGTGTTCATGATGCAGCTGTTAACATGTGATTAAAGCTAATATAGAAGTTGTTATGTAGGCTTTCATCTTTATCCCAAATGCTACGTGAGCCTTATGGGGGAGCATGAAAATTAGTCCATATCTTAGGCAGAATTCAGAAATTCAGACACACAATTACCAAGATAATGAAGAGGGCGCTCTTGGTTATAGGAAATAATGGTATGCATAACATGTTGTTCCTACTATAGTAATAGAAAGCACTAACCTATCCCTACTTTCAAGAAGATACAAGAAATCTTCCAAGGCATACTATACATTTTAATGGTAGAGTGATTGCTTCATTTCCTTCTAATCTTTGTCTTGTGGCTATTGCAATATAAGCAGATTCAATAAACCTGGCTGGATCAATCCTTACAAATATCACCCAATGTAGGCACAAAATACTACATTGTGAGTGGCCTTTGTCAGCCTTCACACTTGTCCTGTCCTCTGTGGTGCCTTGTGCCTCCATTCTTCTATTTTCTTTTCTTTACAAGTTTTTGCTTGCTATGCTCTCTATCATTGTAAAAGGAGAGACTTTTTCTTTTTACATTCTCCTCCTCGTTCCCTATAGTAGCCCTCACTGTTTTCGTATATGGAATCGGTCATGAGCCAACCACTGAGTTGCTAGCCTGACCTGCATGCCTGCACTATGCAGTTCACTGCTCGCTTCTGCTGCCTCCTATAGGGTGGACAGGGAGGTAAAGTGTGTAGTGTTTTTAATGACTGCGTAAGTCTACCCACGTACCTCAGGGGCTTTAGCAGAAAGAATGTGTATCATGGTGGATTAGCATTGATGAAAGGCATGCATGTGAAAATTAATTCCTCTGGAGAGATCTAATGGCTTATTCACCACTTCAGTCTCTCTGAGGTCCCGTACAGACCTTTGTGGCTGCCTGCGGTGTGGTTAATTAGTTTCATCTATCAGAGGCCACTATGTATCTGCAGCTTCTAAGTAGAAAGAGTACCACTGCAAAAATAATCTTTATTACAATCAAAGCACTTTTTCTGGAATTGGCTATGCTTCTTTGCCTTTAGCTCATATACTAATCCTGTGCTTTCATTCAGAGCATATGCAAACAGTAGAAAATAGAATATAATTCTCATTGTATGTATTTTCTCAGACCAAGAAAATATGTTGTAGTTTGTTTTAATCGTACTATTTAAATGAAAGCATTTTGATAGATGCTTCAGCAAAATTCTAGGTGAACAACAACTGTCTGGTGATCTGACAATAATTTCATTAGTCAACTAAATACATATGAATTTCTATCTGTTCGTATGTAACAACCTTAATATTTCATGGTACTTCAGAGATGTTCAGAACCACATGCTTCCTGCCCAACTAATGTGCAATGTGCATATATACATATTTGCATATCTGTGTATTTTATATTTGAATTTCCTTTTAAACATTTTTAAGCTGCATATGTGTTCAAATTGCTAGTTTGCATTTTGGCAGAGGATTGGAATAGCTGTGGAGACACCTGTTAAATACTGATGGGAAACTCCTTTGCAGTTGATACGCAGCTATGTCTTTCACTAGTAAGAGAAGGTGCCAGGCCTGGCTCATCATTCCTTCAGTTGTAGTAACACTTAAAGGACTGAGTTACCTGCCTCTGTGGTGAAGTGTGCACAGAGAAATTCCCAGCGGCTACAGTGATGAATGGCTAAGTCTTGACTCGTAGTTTTATTAGCTTATTAGTGGCAAGAGTTCAAATGAAATTACACCTATTATGCTCCATTATAAGTACTAAACAATTTACTTCTGCTGAAATTCCTACTGACAGCTTTGCCTGCCAGCATCTATCTTTTGTGTGTGTATGGATATTCAGGAGAGCATAGGGGAGAATAAATTACTCTCTTGGCAATTTACTGAGTTGTATGAAAGTGAGAATAAAAGCTTCTTAGCATGAAAAATAAATCCATGTTCTTTTTTTTGTCAGCTGTGTGGAGAAGCTACTAAAGTAACAGGATACGTGATCTCATTCCTGTGTTTTTCATTGCTGAAAAAATTAGGGTGTATGAATAATGAAGAACTACTGCTACAGTTTGAAACATATTTTTCCTCTTGTGCTTTTTTTCTCTGGAAATTGGTTTTGTTTAATCATGCAGTCTGTCTACCTGTCAGTCCTTCTCAATGGCCCTACTGGGCCACTTTAAATGAAGAGTAGGAGTTGTAGAGCAAATAATCTAGGAGTATTGGGAAAACTGCTGAATGAATAGATGAGGATGACTCGAACTAATGCCCCTGCTGAAGGAAAGTTGGGGAGAATTTGGCCTTTGTACAGCGTATTTGAAAGCAATAGGTTGAAAATTCAGTATGTGTTGGCTCTGCATACTGGAGCCAGCATCTGCTGACTCTGTCCTCATCCAGTTCACAGAGGACATGGTGGGTAGGAAGGGCTGGAATTACTTTCACAGAAGAGTTAAGGACAAAGGACATGAGTCCATAAAAAAGCTGTGGTAATTCTGTTCATGGAAGACACAGTTAAATGACAAGCAAAGTTTCTGTGCTTTGCAGTTTGTTTAAGTATACAAGAAAAACTTGTGGCTTAAGGAAGCTGTGTGCTGCCTGGTATAAATCAATATAAATTGGGAAATCTCGTTGGGATTTAAAACCACACACAGTGGTCCCGGAAGTGGAATAAAAGAGGATTTTCTTGCTTTAAAAAAAATGGACCAAAGCTCAGCCCCCTAACCATTTCTGCAGTCTGAGGTTTGCCAGGCAATGAAATGAAATATTGGCTTGTACATGCTTGTATCTCAATTTCCCTTCTCTCTTATTCTTTTCCTTAGAATATTCTGGCTTTGTGGATGGGTACTGCAACGTATTCAACATGAGACTAACTTCTGCCATACCATTTATTAACTTTGATTGCTGCATGCACAAAAATGAGATCAGAATTTGGCCTCAGACAATCTTTGCACCATGGGTTTCTGGAATTTATACCACATCCTCTGCTCTAGTTTTTCTTTCCAAAAATGGTTTGGGATGCTGCTTGCATGGTACATTACACAAATAGGAAGGAAATAAGTTCTCAACTTGAAATTAGTTATTTGTCAGAGAACAATATTTGCTTTGGTGGAGCACTGCAAAAGCACAGGACTCTATGCTAGTTCATTTGTTTATGGGATGCTGATCTAAAAAGGTATTATTCAAGTGGAATACAGTTGTATGAAATGAGGGTCATATTCAGCTGTGTGACTTCCAGTAGATACAGATTCTTCAGCTTCCAGTAATATTCTGCACTAGTTAATGACAATGGAAAGTATGCAACAGGCAACATTTGTAAATTTACAGTATCAGGCCTCTAAAGGCAATTCTTCATTCCTCTTAATGCAAATAATCCTGTTGCAGTCAGTGCATAACTTGGGTGAGTAATATCCCTTTTATTTGCAAATAGACTTGGAAAATTTCAGCACATGCAATATGGAAACTGTAAATAAAGCTATCTCTAATAACTTAAGTCATTATCATTCAAAGCACATGCTTCTGTTCAGCTTTATCAAAGAACTTGTCTTTAAGCACAGGCAGAAAGTTTTATATATGCTTGTGTGATATGGAGAGTTGAGGTTTTTGCTATTTGCTGCATATGTGAAATCTTGACTTTTTATCTTCCCCTAGGGCAGAAATGTAGTGAAGTAACAATGTTTAATACATCTCCAGATTATGCCTATAACAGTCTGTTTTAATCAAAGCAACTTTGGTTGATAAGTTAGGTAAGATCTATTTTCATATGTTCATATGTTCTTAACCCTTGTCCTGGAAGAAACCTCAGTCTGACTAGAAGAAAGATGGGGCTTATTTCCCACTTTTCTGATGTATCTACCACTGACTTTTGCTTTTTCCAATTGCAGAGCTTTGCTACTGCAAGTACCAGCCTTTCTGTAGTAAATTCAGACTCACTGTTGATTTACTTTTTTCCTTATCTTTCTTGGATGCCTTTGACATTGTCCATAGATTTGCAGACCTGACTGGAGACTTACAGGATAAATCAAGAGTTAGGAGTCCCTAACTCTTGATTGTGTAATTGTGTAAGAAGTATTAAACACATGTGTCTTAATCAAAGTGGATACTACATAATGATATTAAGCTTTTTGGAAAATGTTTGTATGAATGGTGATATTTGCACACCTACCAGCAGAAGGTAGCTATCTAATTCATTTGTAGGGTTTGAGTACTACCAGTGAGTTGAAAAGACAGTTATCTACTAAAAAGGTACTGCTGTATCAGATGATATTAAGCCACCAAGAATTTTACTTAGATAATGGAAATAACTGTAAGTATAAGAAAGTTTGTGTCTTATTAGAATTGTCTGAGTGATACTTTCATAAAACTAGAAATTAAAAAAATAGTCTTAATGTTATATAGGCATTATTTATTTAAATATTCAATAGACTGATATTTTAGCACACT
Organism: Phaethon lepturus; assembly: GCF_000687285.1. NCBI lineage: Eukaryota > Metazoa > Chordata > Aves > Phaethontiformes > Phaethontidae > Phaethon > Phaethon lepturus. Next base: position 91,563 of record NW_010558069.1, on the reverse strand, counting down.
TTACAGTATCAACACCAAAACAACTCTTCTATTCAAAAAGAGCCAGAACTTTTTTCTTACGTTAAAATAGACACATGCAAGACAGTGGCAGAACTGTTCTCAGATGCATATGATTTTTTAATTATCTGGGTCAAATATTAAAATGGTACAAAACCAGTCTGTGGAATTAAGGTTTCTATTTGTGGAGAATGCTTTTATTATAGAGGCAATATAAAACTTTTGCCCTTACTATTAATTTCTTCTTGTTAAGTACTTGAGATTTGCAGCTCATGCAAGTGTTTTTTTGTTGTACCAACTCAAAGTTGCTTTTTAAATTCTTCTGTATGATAGAGAAATAAGATTTGCCTTTTTTCCTTTGAAAGGCAGTTTTGCTATTTGACATGAATAAACATGGGATATTGATAATAAAGCAATATGTGAATGTGAAGAATCATCAAAAATTAACATTCTAATATTCAGTGCCCGAATAAACTAATCTGGTACTGAGCTTTGTACAATATCAAACCAGCAGCATAAAATGGTAATTGTATTCTGACAAGATTTTATTTCCCTCCAAAATTTTTCGAATAAATTTCTCTAGTATATTACAGGCTTTTAAAAAATAAGCACATTTCTAAGAGTTGTAAGACATTGTAAATCTCTTTAAAACCTCTTATTTGAGATCAGGTTGGAGGGAAAAAATTATGCTGTTGATGTGTTTTCCAATTGTGGATTCATGTGGAATCCCTTGTCTTGACTTAAAATGTGTCTTTCCCCTTTCCTGGTACTTCAAGCTCTGCATTATCTCCCTTTTGTTAGAATTGTAGTTCCTCTTTTGTGGAGAAACTAGACCTTTCCTTCAAACAAAAAGTCACTGAATTCATTACCCAAATGTCCAGTGCTAAGAGCACCATTTTGAAAAGCAGTAGTTTCAAATGAGTTAAAATAACTTTAGAAAAGCCAGATATTCTTTCCAGTGTCTTTGTCTTTTGAGAATCTTTAGTCCTCAGCCAAGAAAATTCTGAGTTAATACTCTCTGGTGTCTGCTAAAACTTAGACTTGGTGAAACAGTGCTGAAGCACCAGTGGAATGATGTACCATTTTGGCATTGAAATTCTGACATTTTACTGGCATGTCATATTCTTGCTTTATTAAGCTTATATAGTTAAATCTAAAAGTTGTTTTCTGTAAAATAAAGAAATTTAATTAAGTATTTTTTCCTTTTTCTTCCTTACTACCTCTTTGACCCATTTTTCTTTGTTTTTCCTTTTCCTCTTTTTCTTCTGATGTATCCGAGCATCTGACTTTGTCCTAGGAAATAGTGTGTTTCTTGGGCAGGCTGGCAAATGAAGTCTCATTGAAAGAAAGGGGTTGTTTTTTAAGGAAGAATTTCCATTTACTGTCACTTTAACCTGATGTAGCAGTTCTGTCTTCCCAATGATAAAGTCCAAGAGGTAGGAACTGCAAATTCAGTGTAGTCAGCAATGTTCGCGATCAGTGTAATGTGAAGTCAATTAGTCTATGTAGTAACTCCCACTGAGTTCAGTAAGGCTTTTGAGCATGCTTGCTGGAAGACTTCTAATTCCTTTTGTAAGATTGTTATTCAGACAGTGAGAGCAAATGATGAGGTCCACTGGTCTTCATACTTAAATAAAATGATTTAGGGTTTGACTTTGTAGTAAAATTTAAACAGATTATGCTGATAGTCATTTAAAAGTACAGGAGAGAGCTTCTTAATGTTATAAAAGCCTCAACATTGCAAAAATGAAAAGGTCTGGGTTTCTAGGAGGAAGGTGAGGTGAGTATATGAGAAATGGCTTATTTAATAGCTGTTGAGCCACTGTGGAAAAGGAACAGACTCTTCCACATGTTTCATATGAGAGCAGGCAGGCATCGCTCCCCTGCCTTACAAGTAAATATGCTTAGAATTGAAAAGTCTTGTTCAAGACTGGCATTTACCATTATTTTCTCAGCCAGCAGCTCCTGAGAGGAAAACATTGAGAAAGAAGCTTTTCTAAGCGTTTAAATTATTTTCCCCATGGTCATGTACAAATATGCAAGGCATTTTGGCTAAACCATCGTTATTGGTTTATTTTAAATTTCTATGCAAATCTGCTAATTTATAACTTCATCCTGAATACTTTATGGAAAATACAGATATGCTTTCTCCCAAATAGAGTAAAAGTCTGTGCTACAAGGCACACCACTTAGAAATCATACAGAAGGTTCTTTTTTATGTTAAAATGTAACCGTAAGCAAACTTTTGTCCAGAACAGATTTAATTATCTGTCATTAGAAATTCCGATAAAGGACAAACAAGTAAAATCAGTAGTGTTCGTCATTACTGAGGCCCAGGAAATGGCCTCAAGTTGTGCCAGGGGAGGTTTAGATTGGATATTAGGAAAAATTTCTTCACTGAGAGTGTGGTCAGGCATTGGAACAGGCTGCCCAGGGAGGTGGTGGAGTCGCCATCTCTGGAAGTGTTCAAATAACGTGTGGATGTGGCGCTTCAAGACATGGTTTAGGGATCATGGTGGCGCTGGATTAATGGTTGGATTTGATGATCTTGAAGGTCCTTTCCAACCTAGTGATTCTGTGATTTCCAGATCTGAAGTATTTAATGAATGTCTGTTAAACTGATGTGTTTTAATACTTCAGGCCTAGTATGTGCAAAGGAACCTGAAGGAAGATCATTTTCTTTCATTCTGTAACAAACACAAGTAAGCTTTTAATGAAATTGAATAAGGAAATGACAAGCAAATTCATACAGGCTGTATTTGCAGAAGGACAGTAAGAAGTCAGGCTGTGTCACTTTATCAGAGGATGAAAGTTCATAAAATAGGCTCCATGTTCAAGATTCCAAAATGTTATAAACGAAAATACACGATGAGCAAAGGTGACAGAATAGTCCTTTTATAAGTTCCCATTATAAATTTGAGTTACATTTTCACTGAATGAAGTTCTATCAGTAAAGTTTAGTACTGCAGTGGATTCTATAGGATAGTTCTGGTTTATGTGATGGCTATTATATTTGTCTGTATTGTATCTAATATTGTTTATCAGTGGATACAGGATTTTTCAGTCAGTGTCGTCTTCTCTCTGAGTTTTCTGCAATCATTTAAAAAAAAAAAAACAAGTGGTCTCTACTTTCTGACTCTTAACCTCTTACAATGTTGTATCATTTGTGGGTGGACTATTGGTAAGAATCCCTTAGTCATTATTGGTGGGTTATACTAAATAATATAAATGAAAAAATGCCTGAATGCTTTAAAGCTCTTATTTGGAATATTCACTGATCATCAAGGAAATGCATAAAAATGTCCAAACTAATCAAACTTTGAATTTTAATTGGAACCTAGCACTGCAGTAAAATGAAATTTGGAGAGTACTGTGAAATCTGCCAATGAATTTCCAGAGCAGCAGGGATTCTGACACTGCCACTACTGACAACCTGATTTCATTACTCTTATGATTGTTCAGGATACATGCAACTTGTGAGCAAATGTAAGCATGGAGTAGAAGCTCAGGCCACTTTTATCAAATGCAAACTTGTATGATCACACTGAAAGTTAATGTGAAACTTTCTACAATTCTGGTTTCTAGAGTGGCTTTTGGGAAAGAGGTCTGTGTATCTGCAGGGAGATTGAAAACACCTGCAGGGACAGTCATTCTACTCTAGGACTTAAAGCTGAAATTCTGTAAAACCTAGTAGCTTTTGCTTTGTCTCCCAAGCTTTGCTTTGAATTTTAGGGTTTTGAAAGCAAATACATGTTGGGGGGGAGGGAGGGAAGAAATGAGAGGAAAGGGGCAGGGAGGAAAGAAAATTCTCCAGATGCAACTCACTTGAAACCACTTTGCTTTATTTTAATCCAAAAAAGGGTTTGCACCTGTGGAAGAGGGGGCTGGCCACCTGGAAAGCAGCTTTGGAAAAAAGGTACTGTGGGTCCTGGTGGACACCAAGTTGACCATGAGCCAGCAGTGCACCATCGTGGCAAAGGCCAGTGACACCTTTGGCTGTGCTAGGAAAACTTAGGACAGCAGCTTGAGGGAGGTGGTCCTCTGCCCTCTACTCAGCACTGATGATGCCACATCTGCAGTGCTGTGTCCAGTTCTGTGCTTTCCACTACAAGGGACATGGGCGTTACTGGAGTGAGTGCAATGAGAAGCTGGCAACATGATTAAGAGGCAGGAACATCTGTCATACAAAGAGAGGTTGAGGGAGCTGGGACTGGTTAGCCTAGAAAAGAGAAAACTCAGGAGGATGTTATGTGTATAAACACCTGATGAAGTGAGTAAAGACAACAAAGCCAGGCTCTGCTCAGTGGTGTCCAGTGACAGGACAAGAGGCAATGGACACAGACTGAAGTGCAGTAACCTGTGTTTAAATATGAGGATAAACTTCTTTCACTTTTTTCCTGTGAAGGTGATGAAACCCTGGAACAGGTTGCCCAGAGAGGTTGTGGAGTCTCCATGCTTGGAGATACTCAAAGGTCTAGATAGACATGGTCCTGAGCAACCTGCCCAAGCTGACCCTCCTTTGAGCAGGTGGGTTGGTCTAGATGTATCCAGAGGCCCTTTCCAACCTTAGCCATTCTGTGATTCTCTAATTCATCTCAAGCAAGCACATGTGAAACCTGAGACAAAGAAACATATTGCAGGCCATGTTGACCTGAAGCTAAATGTGTGATACAGAACTTTCCTAATGCTTTTACTAATTGATTAAGGCTTGTAATGACATTCAGGATTCTGTTTTGTTCTGTTAGGAGTTCCATATCCAAACTTCACTCAATTGCATTTGGAATGAAAGTCCATCTTCAGAGTAGCTGGTGACATTCACAAGTGTCTCTAGCTAGTATAGTCTCATCCATTTGTGTTTTTCTGAAAAACCAAAAACCAAACCAAACAAAAAAAATCCAAGACCTTAATTGATTACAGATCCAACAGAGCAGTTTCTTTTCAAGAGGAATTTGGTGCCATCTTGTGAAGTTTTGTTTTTGTTAAATATAATTGTGGAATCGATGTTACTGATAGACATATGAATAGACAAATTTTGGCAGGATGCTTTGCCAGAAGTGACTGCCAGAAACCCCCACACAGCAAGAAGATGACAGGATGGATATTTTCTGCTTACCTGGATCATAGGTTTCCCAAAGCTTCTGGTTTGGCTGTGTTCAGTTGTGTATGTCCTTAAAAATTCAGGGCAATAATCACGAGAATGTTTCTATGTGTGTATCTCAGAAAAAAAGACTGATTGGTAGGGCTGGTTTTACATAGCATTAGCAAACACTACAGAATGTCTCAATAAGGAACAGGCAAGGAAACAAATTCATATTGTTCTACTTCTGCCACTTATAATAGGCAGCTAAATTCCATGGATAGTCAGTGAAAGGATGTACCTCCAGATGTTGATTTAGAGCCAGAGATCAATTTAGGAGGCTGTCTAGCAAATGGATGCCTCACGTCTGTTTGGTGTGAACTGCTTCTCTAAACTGCCAGCAATTTTCATTGCATCGCTTACTGGAGGACTTCTCTGCTGGTGGAGAAGTCCTAATCCTATGATCTGTTCTTAAAGATGTAAATTCTTAAACCCAAGTTAATAAATGAAGCCATTAATGCAGCTAGACTCCTCAGCCCGTTTAGTACCAATTTATCTAAACTGAAAAATATTCAGGGAAAATAAGCAAAAATGGTACTGAGCTATCTTTCTCCCTTTAAATAAAGCAAGCATTTGCATATACTTTAAAAATATATCCTCTCAGAAACTTAGATTTTATTGAGAATGGCAGTATTTGGATCCATCTTAAGAAAAGTTACATGTGAATAACTTTCTGAGAGAAGAATACATGGTTTTCTTCTGTAATCATTGCTTTTAATTTCGTTAATGCACTTTGCACTGTTGTTTTGTCTGAATACATTTTTATTTTTCTTCCTCCAGACAGGATCCTGCCACAAGCATTTTTAAATCAGATGTTAATAGCATAGTTCACAGTTGTTACTGCCAGTGCTCAAACACAAATACTGCATTTGTGTTTGGAGGAAAAAGCAAACATCAGATCTTAATTATGTGCATTTGTGCTTTCTTCTTGTGCTTCAACAGTCTGGCATAAGGAGTTTACATCACTATCAGTTAACTGTAGGTCTTTAACTATCAGGATCACCAGCTGTATGGTTTGCATTGGTGGGGGTTTTGTCCCATTTTTTGCTTGTTGTTTTTGAGTGGCAGAATTGCCAGGGAAACTTCAACCTTTGTATGATTCCTTTATTTGTAAGAAAAATACTAGGAGAGACTTTTTTTATTGAATGCTTGACTAAAATTGGTTGACTTATTTGCAGACTGTTTGTAAACAGTTTTTTGTGTTTCTTTATGGGATTCAGTATGATTGAGCAGACTGAACATTAGAGCAGAGAACAGAATTATGGAGTCCTGTCTTCATTACTGTGACCTGCACTGTAAGCTCTTCTTGTTGTTCCTGTTTCTGAACAGACAAATGAGTGGTCTGTCAGCTCTTTGGAGCATGGATTGAGTTTCAGTCACAATAGAACTGTTATCTTGGCATTTCTGGGCACATTTCTAGTCATAAGCTTTAAAACTCAAAAAACATATATAGGTCATTCAGGCTCTGGATTGCTGATCAATTGTTGAAAGCTATTAATGTGATCCATCATCCTTGGATGGATCACTAGAATCACATCATAATTATTCCTTCTTCCGTTTTGTAATGTGTGGGAGGTGCTGAACTTCGGCATGAATAAATTCACAGAAAGACATTTATTCTTTGCAAAGAACTATAAACAAAAATTCTTTATATGTTAAAAAAGATAAGAAATGCCACAAAGAAAATTCTATTACTTGTGGAGCTTGGTCAGATCTCATTTGTAGAAACAAGAATAGAATTGGGCCTATTAGGTGCCAGGGAATGCTCAGAGAACATCCAGCAAGAACTCTGATCAAATCACTGCTCAGCATAAGAGAAGTATCAGCTAAACCTAAGAACAATTGTGTGCCATGCAGAACCCCAGGCCTTTATCAATAGAATTGTGGAAAGTAAACTAGACATGTTGTTACCTGAGATTCCAAGTATTTGCGAATTGTACCACTGAACAAAGTAAAACTTCAGCATACTATTTTTGGGTCTGTATAAATCCACTTACACTTGTTTCTCATTTTAAAATCTGGTCTTCTAACATACTAGCATTTGGTTTTAGATTGGCATTGTAAACAGTTGAAATTATTTTTAATTATTTTGTGATATATCTGAGAATATGAATCTGATATAGCTGGCAGTGAATGGTAGAAGATTTAAATTTGGCTGACTTGTCCCCCTTTTCACATAAATGGGAGTTAGCATTTCATCTTTCAGTTAGAAGTTTGATTATAATCTAGAGACTGTTAAAGTGTTGGCTAAAAAGAGTGTTACAAGCAAGATGTTTTCATTTTGTTTGCGGATAGGAAAGTTTTGTTAAGTGTGCTGTTGTGCCAAAGCCATAGAAATAGTCACTTTTTTCTGCAGTGTGGAGTCAAGAAGGCTGAACATTATGATCTTTCTTGAGTAACAAGCATTAGTGACTTGGAGAGATAAGTGCTCAGTAATTGTATTTTAAAGTTTTGGAGTTTGACCAAAAGAGAATCCATGTTCAAAATTCTTTCTAAATTACAATTATACACCAATTTATGTTGATCTTGACTGGAGAAAAATATATACCAATTATTACCTCCAAAAGGAATTTGGGTAGATGTATCTTATGCTCCATTCTTGAGTAGTGGAAAGAAATTTAGTATTTATAAAATCAGCTCATTTTTTCATGCTCTTTCTTGCAAAACACTCAACAGGAAGATCGAGAGGCCCATCTTTGGAAAATGAATTATTTAGGTGTTACTTTATAGTATGGACAATGAACCTGATATGGGTGGATTAAAAAGGGATGAATGAAATACATCTTCTCTGTCTTCAATAAATGCCTTTCTCTGTACACGCAAGAGACCTTTATTTTTAGCACATTGAAATAAAGGAACAGAAGAAATGTCAAAGGAAATTGTGTACATATTGGATATTTCTGATTAAGAAATCACTTGGAGACAATGGACTTTGAGAAACAAAGATAAACTGAACTTAAAATAAACACTAATGGGACAAGTGGAGGCATTATCAGTCCAGGAACTCTTACCTGAGTCAGATGAGATGCCAGGGGGATGGGTTTGGAAAAGCTAGAATCCAATCTTATTTTTTTTATAAATATGAAAGAACATGTAGAAGTAGTAGTGAGGATTTTTGTTCTGACAAATCTGTTTTTCTAATTATTATAGGTATTGGAGCCAGCTCATATGTGATGAGGTGTGACTATGGACACTCAAAACTTGGCTGCACAGAGAAATAGCAAGTGCTATCCAAGGCAGCAGTACAAGTGATTTGAAGCACTTGTGGATGATTGGTTTTCCTCACAATGTGAAAATTGAACTAACTTGTGGTGCAGAAAGCTTTAAAGATGAGATGGCAACATGCTGACTTTGCATGAAGACTGAATATATTTAATACTTTGTTCTAGAGAATACTTCTTGTATGTCTGTCCTCAACCAGCAGAGGCTTGCTTTAGAGAATTTGCCAAAGACCATGGAAAGAAGACTGCTGGGATGGCACTAGTTGGAATCACTCCAGAGGACTGTAAGCATTGTACATTGTGCATCGTGTGCATTAATGAAAGGCACTGGATAATTTTGGAAGAGGGAAAACAATTTTCATATTTTAAGATGTATATATGTATAATCATATATCTCAAACATGTATTTTAAATCTCAGCATTGAAAAACTTTGCTGTGTTGAATTGGTAAAGTATATGAACTTAAATAATCCTAACCTGCTGTATTTGGGGAAGTACAAATGAACAGTGTAAATCTGGAATAATTCCCTGTTAATGACACTGCTTTCCTCCATGATGTAATTGGGGATTGGTGTCACATATTACCATAGAATATTGGGATTTATCTGCCGCTATCTGATGATCTTTTGCCTTTAGTAACAAATAAGAGCATAGACCTCTTTGGAATGGCTTTAAAGGCATGAGATGAAAATATTATTCAAAAATGGATAAAATTAATATATCATTTTAGAAATACACACAGTGAAGTTAACCCACCTACTCAAGATACATTAGCAAAGTGTGTCAGTAGTCAAGAGCATTTAAATTTCCTGACTCCCAGTCCTTCTTTTTACCTCATTTTTTCCAGATGAGTCTACAGGATGGTGGTCTCACCAGTCACTGAGGCAGTCAACAGAACTGAAATATTGTGTATATATTTTTCCTGCAATGATCTTTCTTCTTGTAAGTAACTTACTTCTTTAGGATTTTCTGTTTTGGGGTTTTTTTAGATAAGAAGAGAAAGGGAGTGAAGGAGATAAATAGGGATGCAAGTTAAATTTGAAAGAAAACTTTGACATCTCTTATTGATAATTCAGAAGGAAATGGACATCACTGTAAGTTAACAAAATGAGAATGTATGTATATTAAAAAGAGATTTTTTTTCCTGCTGTGAATAGAATGTCTTGACTAACAATAATTAGTTTCATGTTTTGGAATTGGGCTCAGTGGCCAGGGAGAGTTCATATAACAGATTTGTAAGAAATTTATCATTTCATCTGGCTATCTAAAGCAAGAGTTCATATATTACACCTGCTTCAAATATGCTCATTTGATTATTTACTTTGTGTAAGATTGTCAGTCAGTGCATTAAATCCATGGTTTTTGAAGATGTTTTTCACCTTTCTTTATTTACAGTTTATGTAGCAGTGCTGATTTCTCTGCTGGACAGCAAATTTGAGTTGCTGTCTAAAAATTAAGCTTCAAATCCTATATGAATATCTGTGCAAGTAGGCACTGTATGACCTGAAGTTCATTCAAAAATCTTATTTGCCTAGAATTACATGTAAGAATATAGCTTTGTTTTGGAGAATCTATGCTGTGTTCCTGTCACTTAGGTATTGTGGGGGATGTTTAGAATGTACTGGTGAACAAAAAATTTGTAATAAATAATCCTGTGTTTAGTAGTCCTCTAAACTAGAGAGAGATTACAGTGAATTAGACAAACTGGATGCAGTATTAGCAAGGATACAATGACCCAAATTGCATTTTCTGTTGAAATACTCTTAAAGATTGCTCTGTGTTCATCTGTATGGTAAACTTCAGACACATTGAATTTGCAGATAACTTTGCCACTGATTCCAGGAGGACTAAAATAAATTTTAGCTACAGTATGCAACACTGTTGGGATTTCTCCTGACTTTTCCCTTTGAATACCTGATGTTTATGCATTTTAGTGTTAATACTGTAGATGGCTTTAGTCCCTCTTAGTTGTGAATGTTTAATTTTATTTGTTTGTTTACTTGTTATGTCTATTTTGATGTTAAACACATACCTTCTCCTGAACTGCTTCTTGGCAAATATTGAGCAGACCAAATAAATACAAAGTGAAACTAGTCCTTGTCACAGCCATGTAACAAAACCTCCCAACATATTTCAATATCCAGCAAAGATAGTGTACCCCACAGCAGAACCATCAGAATTCATTGATGCAGTGTGGTGATGTACCTCATCCAGTGCAATCTAATTCCTCACTGTTTCACAATGGTTGATCTTACCTGCTTTAGTACTGTTTCTGCACCACAGGTCCTAACTCTAACTCTTCCTCCCTGCTTCCTCCTCCCCCTGGTTGTTTGAAATAACTAGGCCAAAATAAGAGACATATTTTCTAATCTGGTTTTGGCTTCCATTTTGCTGCTGCTTTGTCAGATCTGATACTGGTATTTTTCTTGATGTCCTTTCTGTTTAAGTGTAGTCATTACTCGGATATTTTCCACTGGAAACTAGGATAGCCACTGTGGAACAAGACACAAAAAATGAGGTTTTCATGGTAAATTTGTAGACCACTATTTTTAAAGTTTGGCAATGATCTTGAGTGCTTAACTAGCATTGAGGAGCTTGATTTCCTAACATTACTTTATTGTCTGGTAATTCAGACACTTTTCATATTAGCATGATATGATTACTCCAAAATTAAGCTATTTAAAAGCATCAGAAACATTTGAAAATGTGGTTGTAAAATGGATTTAAGTTACAGAATCTAAGTTTTACTTCAGAATTCAAAATTTGCTGAGGCAAATATAATCTTCTCAGGACAAATATACCTCTTAGTGAAATCATGCTTTTTAGACTTTAACAATGTTACGCACCTTCATGTACTTCGTGGGTTTAATCTCCATGTGCTTAATAGATTTCAAGTGCCAGACAAGCTAAAACAAATGAACAAAGGCTGATATGTGCTTTGTGACAGCTCTGGATGAAGTGAGTAAAAAGCAGTATAATTCATATGAACAGTTTACAGGGAGACTGAATGTTGTCATAGCTGTTAGCACTCAGATGATCTCAGGAGTTATATCACCCTAACTTCAAAGACTGGATGCATTTTGTGTCAGACCTTCTTAGTCTACAAGTAATGTACAGGATAGCTGAGTTCTTCTCAGAAGAAATTAAATTAAGGTGGGAGGTGGGGGAAAGCAGATGAGCTTCTTCTGTGTATTAAATTTGTGATGCGTGACTCTTGACATTTCTATTAATACAATTTGTTAAAGTGCTTCTGGTAGTGCTGGATTTTCAGATGCTTTTTCATGCATAGAACTTGTCCTGTTTGCAGGTCATATTAGTTTCAGTAATCTTTCAGTTTAATGCTTGTGGCATGGATATCTGTATTTGGTGTTAACCCATTCCTCTAAAACTAACCTGACCAGGACAGGAGCATAATTTGTTACTGTGATCCTCTGAACACTTGAGATTTTCAGGCTCTTCAGTAAGAGAAGCAGAGCCTAGCTTTTACTCTCTTATTCACTAGCTTAATCAAATATACAAAGAAAAATAACACCCACCCGAAGTGTATGCTGTTAACCACTCCAGTAATTTTCCCAGTAGACTGGCCTGTGTGTTTTTTCTCAAGCTGCATTGTTAGAGCTAGTCACCAAAAATTGCTTCTGCTTTTGCAGTTTCTACTGCAGGATCTTGTTCCATAGTGATATATAACAGTTCAAGTTAGTATAGTACTGTGCTCATTTTTCCATGATTTTACTCTTTCCTGACAGTGGTCCCAGCCTTTGTGTGATTAGGGCCTGAGTTTATTCTGCTCAAGATTAGGCACTCTTCTGTTGGCTAATTTTCTCTGAAGTGCTTCTCCACTAGAGCAGAGTGAGTATGTTGCTTGGGATGAAGAAATGTGTGGGGCAGCGGCAGCCACAGTTCAGATAAGATTGAACTGTTATGGGACCTCTCCCTGAGACCACACCAAAATTATAACGATGGGAGAGAATATTCCCTGCCTGTTGCAGCATGGTATGGCTCAAACTGTAAAAGTTTTATAACAGCATCTTTCATTTTCATGGAAAAGGACTCTATTAAATTTGTAGTGAGCAGTTAAGACTTCCCAAATTCTGCTGAATGAAAGGTAAAAAGAACAGTATGCAAGATGCACAGATGGCAAAGTTGCAATTTGGAGCAAGCAATTTAGCTTTTCCCTCTTCCCACTTTGAGAAATTTATTATTTTCTTCAGCTTATTATTCAGAACTATTAATCAAATAGTGGGCATTTGTTCATGGTATGTATTTTGCTCATAGGCAATTGACTGCCTACATCTGACAAATCAAATTCTGACTTGATATGTTTGATTGGATGTTTAGGTCTTTCTCTGACTTGATGACCTTCATTTCTTCTGATTAATGTTTTATTTATAAATGTTTAGTTCTTAAATTATCTGCAAATAATTCTCTGTACTTATAAAATTCCCTGTTTTCATCACTTTTGCTGATAGATTGGAGTACTGCTAAGTGTCTATAAACAATGGCCATGACCTGAGAGGTTGAGACACAAATTTGAGTGAATATTTGTGGGTGGAAAAATGAAACAGTTTTTCAGTTGGGTCTCCATCCATCTGAATTTGAAAGATCATGCAGGTCAGTGAGGTTAGGATATCCTCTAGGATATCCTCGCTGGTTTTAATGAAATAATTGATAATATTTTATGTTTAGAGAAGGATATCGGTGCTTTTAAATCTAAATGTTTCCATGGGAAAGCCGTATTCTCCTTATGGAGTGTGCTTTAGAGCTGCAATGCATTTTCATGCAAGCAATCTGTCTTTCTGTCCTAAACAATTTCCTGTCCATGGAACACCTGTGGATTCGAATAACTACATCTGAACCTTTCAGCTCAATATTGATTTAAGACTAAAATGTCACTGTTGTGGCATGTGGCTCAAATGTTGCTGTTATCCTGCCTGTTACATACATGCTGTCTGCACCTTCATCTGCTACTGTAAAGCTGTCTGTGAAAATACCAAGCTAAGATATGAAATGTGAGGAATGTCCTCAGTTCCTCTTGACTTCAGCTGGAGCTAACATAACAGCACTCATGCTTTTGCAGAGCACTGCAGGATGAGTGGTGCCGTGCAAATCACTATTCATTCTGTGGCTAGTTGAGTCATCACTGTTTCACTGACTTCATAGGCTTTGAAGTTTAAAATTTTTCAGTGAAGCAGATAAGAATGTACTGGCTTTTAAAAAAAAAATAAGATCTTGATTTACATACAGCTTTACATGCTAGGTCAGTGGGGTAAACAATTTTCTCAAGTGCCAAAATGCATACACTGTATTCTGGGGGAGCCATAACAGCAAGTGTAAATTTTCAGCTGTCTTGCAGAAAGAAGTGTTTTGCACTGTCCTGTGAATGTTTAGAAAACCAAATTAGACTAATGTTTTAATTTTATTCAAGCTAAGTTGGGTACATTCTGATACTTTTATGTTGGAGCAGGAAAGCATGGCAAGTCTTCATCTCATGATGACCCTCCCAATGAATTCTGGTCATACAAGCAATTTCTGGAGTGTGGCTCCATTGCATGATGGGTTGTCTGAGAACATGGCGAAGTTCTGCAGATTTTTATTTTCTGTGATGTATGCAGTAGCAAATGCTCATTTGCCTATGCTTGATTTTGCTTGAAATTTTACTGTATTTTGATATTGAACTCTGTGTTTGTGGTGGTACTTGCAGGGCTAATGTGGTCTAAAACGGAAAATCTTGTGGTGGTAAGGCTCACTCTTTATTCCACATGATACAGCATCTTTCCTTTTCCTTCAGGAAAGGTTTTTGTTTCTCATTTGTATTGTATCAGCACAGGATGAGACACACCCAGCTTTGCAACCCTACATGTGATTACTAATTTTGAGGTTTGTGGAGTGAGGAAGAAACAGCTGAAAGGCACTGGGCACAGCCCTCTACTTTCTGAAATCATTAGAATATTTCATAATGGATGGACCAAGAGTTGGAGCAGATTCACAGAATTCAAAGGAAATAATGTAGTGACCGTGTCAGATTTAAACATGGGCCTTTATTTGCTGTTGGAGCAAATTGTTTACCATATTTTGCACTGCAAACAATGCTTTAGCATTGTGGAAGAAATCATGGTTCTAAGAAGTAAGAGGAATTCCAGTTGCATTCATATTCTACATGCTGGTTACCTTTATGGCTGTGGCCAGTAAGGGTAGTGCATCTGGCCTGAACCACAGAAATGAAAAGTTTTTCTAAAGAGACAGTGGTGGAAGAAGAAAAATATATGCCCAGCTTAAACATCTTATTTTAACTCTGAATTGTAGTGAGAAGACTTGGTTATAATAAATCTTCTGTTTAGACACTCCTTTTATTGTTACTCAGTTTAATGGTTCCTCAGATTCTCTGCTGAATCCTTTTGCTTTTCTTCTGTAGATGATTAAATCTCATCGACACATCATGCATTGTGACAGAAATTGTCGTTGTAGACCTTATTCCAATGTTACAGTAGTGCAACTCAGCTGACTTCTTTACAGGTTTGTAAAGTGAGATCAGACCTGGGTCACTACTTAAGGTGTTGTTTCTCAATATGCTATGTCACTTCAGTAAAGAATAAGATATTGCCAGTAGCCCTTCAGTATCTATTTGGAGGGAGGTGCATCTATTCACCTTCTCCTTGTTCTTCCATCCTGTTTGCAGGCAAGATTTTATAAAAGCATTTGGGAAACACTAGAATTTCTTGTTGTAAAAGCTTTTTTTGGTTTTGTGACCTCGATGAGTCATATCTTGCAGAACAATACTGGTAGCAGGGGTCTTTGAGTTAGTCTTTTGGTACAATACATTGCTTCATTCTGGGAAATGGAGGAATAAGTGAGGAGATAGCCCTCTAGACTAGAAACTTTGTATTACAGAATTTTTTGTTGAAATAGTTCCCCAAAATTATTCTTAACTGAAAATATCTTAAAAATTTCCAGTAACAGGAGAGGTTTTTATTTTAAAAAAGACACTCTCCAAGTACAGTGAATGCTTACTTGTGTTTTACTTAAAACTGGAGTCCATCCCACCCCATGGGTGTGGGTTTTATATCAAATTCCACATTCTAGGAGTAAGCACTTAAAACTAGAGAAGCTGAGCAAGAGCTCACCGATAATTATTAGTTTACCTCGAACTTCAGCTTCTCTCTTGTCACCTGTGTTTCCATTTACCTGTCCTTGTGTTTAATTTGTGTAACTGAACTTACTTCAATGCCTCCTCATTTCTCTCTGCGCAAATGAATGTTGAGTCAGATTTTGTGTTGTTTTCAAATGTTAGACTTCACTGCGATCATGAAAATCAGGGTCTGCTCATCTTCATTTTGCTTATTCATTGTGTTTTTTTCAGAACTAAGTAGCACTGAGTGCTTATCAGGGTGTGCAGGAAGATGGAGTAGCATGTAATTACAATTGCAACACAGACAGCAATACAAAACTCTTGCTTGCTTTGTCAGTCACTTCGTAAATTTGTTCATAGAGCTATGCACAACCCGAGTTACTTTCGGCTTCTCAACATTTTGCAAATCTAGAAAATGCAGTGTGTCATTATTCTGGAGTCTCAGCATTTAAGGAGCTGTTGCTTTTTTCACCACCGCATTAGCGGGTGGCAGCTGGCTCCTCATGTGTGAATCGCCCGGCCTTAGCGTTGTCCCTTTTGCTGTCGTCTTGCCACCTGGTGGCAAAACATGGAAGGCTGTAGCATGTGAAAAGCAAAGACTTCCTGCTTTTAGAGACAGCCTCTCTTCTGTTTACACTGAGCATCGTGGACCAAGTCCTACCTGTTTCCCAAGAAATCGAGACTTTTTGTCTCGCAAGTGAATCACTTAAAATACCACAAGAATTTTCAGAGGGGTCCAAAGGTATTAAGCATTGAAAGAAAAAAAACCAAGATCTTTCCTAGCTCCTTTTCTCAATAGCAGCTTAAAATGGTTTTGTGCTCTGCATTTCAGAGCACTGAGTCCAACCGCTTTTGCTGAAGTAAACAGTTAACATGCACAAAACCAAAGTCAATATAAGTTTGAGTATATTAAAAGTAAATATAAAGTTTATCTCTATTGTAACAACTTCCATGTTGTGTTATAAAGTGGTCACATTAAATCTTTTCTGTAAATTTTTTTAAACAGCTACCACACAGTAACAGCTGAAACACAGTGAAACAGTTTCTCCAAATTGAAACAGATGACAGGTCTGTGGTGTTTGATAGTACATGGAGAGTTTGCAAAGTTTGTTTTTTTTAATGGCATTTAAAATATAAATACTTTTAAAATTCTCATAACTGTTTCTAAATTACTTTTAAAATGCAGCCCTCTGTTCACCCTAGTTCTTTAGAATATACTAGTGAATCAGTGCCTTCAAAGTTAATGAATAAAAGCTACTACACAGTTGAGACAAGAATTCTCTAAGTCTAGGACAACTATTCCAGGGACTGTCATGACATTTCTTAAAAAATTAATGTTTGCATTTTTGTCTTTTGCTTTTTTCTGAGTTTTCTTATTACAGGTTCCTATTTCTGTGTAATTTTTAGTTGTTATTTAAGCAGGGAAATAAGGTATATTCTCAATTTTTAATAAGCTATTTGATATACTACTACTTGATAAATGCAAGCCTTACACATTCCCTAAGGATGCCATTACTGAGGCAGTTATATGTTTTGATGACTACCAGTAGTGTATATATATGCTTATCTGATGGAATTTAAAAATAAAGCATGATACAGCTTTCCCATATTTTCACAAGTCAGGTCATATTATTTGAAATTTCTAATATAATTAAATATGTGGTGTAATACAAGTTGAACTTTTGTTTTTATGTTTATGTGTAAATGTAAAGCATATGGGTATATATACAAACATTCAAACATACCTTCTTCAGTGAAAACTATTACTTCATCATACGCTCAGAAATGCTGCCTTCGGTTAATGCTGTTTTGCTGTTGGTTCTGTTATGATGCTTAATTTTTAATGAAATTAAAATGTAGCTCGCTCTTTATTCTTGGACTATTTCACATTAAATTCCTCAAGGAACTGTGCAAGGGCAACATTAGGTTTGCATTAATGTTATTTTTCAGATCATGCATGTTTTGCAGTCATTGACAGTTCAAAGCCCATGACTAAGGTGGCCGTTTAAGTTGTAGACCTGAGAGTTTTTTAATTTTTAATGTTTGATTTCTGAATAAGATGCTGGTATAATTTCAGATGAGTTATTGAATGGAACACAGTGAACTGATCACGATGAAGTAGGCTTCATTGAGGTAACCTTGGCAGTGGGGCTGATGGGATTCATGCCAGCTAATCAGTCTGAGTATATGAATTGGAATCCCCAGTTGTGCACTAAAACCTGGATGTTGGCTTTGGGTAATTATTGTGTCAGAGATACCAGGATAACAGAGATATCCAGAGATAACTGGATAACAATTATCAGATAGACAGGTTTTCTATTTACCGGCAATGACTGGCAGAAAGACATTCATTCTTCCACAGCATATGGTCAGTCTGTTAATCTGTTACATTTGTTTAAGCAAGGCTACAGTGGTTTCTTAAAGTATTTAAAAACATCTTCAGCTTGCACACTAACTTTGTAATTCCACAAACTGCCGAAGCTGACAGGAAGCAATGCTGCTGCTCAAAGAGGTAATTATGCTGTCATTCCAACCAGCTGGTCATTCCAACCATTTTACTCTGTCTTCTATTCCAATTCAGATGTTTATGCACATGGTAAATCAGTTCAGAGTGAGCTATCTTTAAAAACAGTGAACTGGCTGATCCTGGTATAAAAGAAGCTAGAGAAATTAGAGCTTGTAGCATGAATGATGACTTGAATTCATCATGTGAAGACAGTGATATGGCCAATTTTTGAGTCATGTAATCAACAACCTAAGAACATGGTGTGGTGATAAAACAGTACTAATATCGCTCTTAAGGAGACACTTATTAGATAAATCACCTCAAAATGAGTTTTCAGTATGTGCACACAATAGCTGGCAATTCAGTTTAAAGATGCAACTTCTTAATTTTGGTATGATAAGTCAGTGCCTATGGAAGGCATGTGTTAAGCGCTCTCACCTTAATCATCTAATTAACACCTCACTAGCAAATCCGATTTTTCTTGACCTTCCCAACGGACAAAAGCAAATCTGAGTTCTCTTTTTTTCTTTATTTGCTGAGGGGGGATGAGATGAAGACAAACATGCATGCTGTACTGCAAGCATTGTGCATTGTAGTTTCATTGGTCATATTTTTCCAATCTCCTGAGTAATTAAATCTCTGTTGTAATACCTAATGTATCAAAGATCCAGTGACAAAACTGTCTAGTTCAGTGAAACCCAGGTATTAAATTCAAATGCCTGTTAAGGGAATAGCTTTGCTGTTCATGTTCACTGTGATTGGCTGAAGAATATTGACCCTTTTTCATGCCATTAGCAATTGCTAAGTGTACTTTTCATGCGTCACAATGCAGCAAACCTCCATCTTTGAATATGTCTGAAACACACTTGCAAGTCAGTCCAGTTGCATCCTAGAATAAATTTCAAAAGTGAGCTGAGATGAAAGCTTGCTCGCTGTTGGGCTCTCTCCCAAAAAATAAAGAAAATGTTAGATTACAGAGATGGAGAATAGTGTGGGAAGGTTAAAATGTTGTTGCAGTAAACTAAGACTTGTATTAGTATTTACTTGAATTGCAATGATCTGGCTACTGTTTTGCAAGAAAAGAACTAGTGGTTTTGGTGACAAAATAGTTAGAAACCACAAAGTTTTTCATAGGAGAGGAGGCTGAAAATATTGTGTTTAGTTTCAAATGTGGATGAATAAGTACATGGTAGTCTGAAAAGAAATAATGACTAGCATAGATTGAGAAGGTAGAGTAGAAGGTCTTGTTTCTCATTTCTCATAACAGTAACTGGATTCCTCTTGATAAGTGGCGCTCAAAATTTATAAGAGCAAATTTATAATTAACCCATGGAAGTCTTTTACAAGGTACTGAACAACTTGAATCAGAAAAAAATGAGTCTATTTTATGGCCATGAGAATTACTGTTTCATTTGAGTGGGGAGGAGCACAAAGGAAAGACATCCTTAGTTTTTGGGGTGTGTACAGAATCTGTAGGTCTTAAACTTCCACTACAATCACCTTTTCCTGAAGTACTTTGAATTCTAGCTACTGTTAGACCTAATTGTCTGTCCCAAACTTGTTTGAATTATTCCTATGATAGTTACACATAAAGGATCTCATTTTTATGCGTATCCATATGCCCTTTCAACACAATTGTCTAACTTTTATCTTAATGCAAGCAATGAAAATAGCCTATAAAACTATACTTTTTCTCATTTGTCAATTCACATTTTTTCTTTATAGTTATATAATCGGGTCTGACACAGTCCCATTGCTTCATAATTATGTACATATATGTGTGTATAAACTTATAAATGTTATGTATATTTTTGTGTGTGTAGTATACATATTTTTATATATGTGTTAACACTTTATATATGTGTTAACTTAAATGTTGTTATTTACGGATTGTTTAGTGTAGTGAAGTGAAAACTAAGAGAATGTGATAGCTTTCTGTATGGAGGAACTAGAGATGGATAAATACCACAGCAGAAGTTATTTAAGCTGAAAGAAAATCTTGGTAAAGAGCAAGAAGACATAATATGGTTATAAGTAAGTTCTGACAGGAACTTAGTAGAAAGCTCGAAACCATCATTAGGGGCTTTAGAATTACATTGTTAGAGTAGTGGCAATAAGAAAACCCTGCTAGTTTTAATTCAGAACTTGATAAATTTGAGTGGGATAAGATTAAATCAGCAGACATAGATTGGAGCTGTAGCCTAGGAAGTTCTCTCCTCAGTCCCATATACGTGAATGAATAGTTTCAAGTGCTACAATATGACGTGGGTGTAATATAAAATTCACATTACATATTATAACACATTTAAATGTGTTAATACAACACATTAAATGACCTCTTCTCTTTAAATTTTAGTGCTCAGCATATTTGTTTTGATAGTACAAGGGAAATGCTAGAACCACTCTGTAAAACTGCTTACCTAGTTGCCATAGCAATTAAATCAGAGTTCTACAATGTTCCTTTCTTGAGTCTTAATTCTGTTGTATGATTTTTTAAAAATAACAAGCCAATATTTAACATTTTATCATCATTTTTCTGGCTAGTTAAAGAATAGATCCAAATCTTTTTAAGTTCTTGTGTTCCTTGCCTTAACTGTGCTAAAATACATCAGCTGTTTTAATTTACCCATAGTTTGGATTCTTCCTGTCTGCTTAGATTACTCATGTACATTGCAGACAGCACAGAGCAGGGCCGATGATTTCAAAAGACCTCTAACAACTTGGGGATCTGTTCTTGTGTTTTAAACATTGTCCCTCTGCATGGCTCCATTTGGCAACACTTCTAGGTTGTATTTCTACTTAAAAATAATGGAAGGATCTTTTTTCCCTTATCTGCTTTGCTCTTGATCCTTACAATTATGAACTCAGGCAGAACTTAATAAGGAAGCTCTGCTTAGACTCTTTGCTTATTGCAGCTTTTCTCAGAGGCCACAAACTAGCACACAATAAAAGATAACTTCTCTCATGGATTGTTTTCAAATCAACAAAGAAAGACTGAGGGACGGAGAAGATGGTAATAACTGCCATGTGACAGAGGCAGAGCTGAAACACCAAGGACTGTAATCAATATTTCTGCTATAGTGACCAAGGTGGAGAAAGGCTTTCTTGG
This sequence comes from Phaethon lepturus, assembly GCF_000687285.1. Taxonomy (NCBI): domain Eukaryota; kingdom Metazoa; phylum Chordata; class Aves; order Phaethontiformes; family Phaethontidae; genus Phaethon; species Phaethon lepturus. Next base: position 70,467 of record NW_010558069.1, on the reverse strand, counting down.
ACAGTTCGAGCTACCTTCTATCCTGGGTCATTGCACCCTTGTTCATGGAGACATGGAGTCCTATGTTGATGTGGAGAGAGTCATTGTTGTATGAGTAGGCACAAGCTACACCAAATGAGCATGGCCCAAAGAGACTGAAGGGAGAGGTAATGGGAATTCAGACCTTTTGTTCTATGGAAAAATCCACAAGAACTTCAGGAAGATTATGAAAGTTACTCTGGGAGAAAAACAGAAATTCTGAAGCTTCTCACAGAAAGGGACTTACAGAAAATTGACATTCTTGAAAGCCCTGAAATATAATTTGTTTTCCTGTTGTTACTGAAATGGAGCAGACGGTTGTCTTCAACCCCTGGGAGACATCCTGTGAAATCTCACTTACATAAACAGGTCCCCATAGTAAAACTATGAATCTGAAGATCCCATTCTTGCCAGGTGAGCTGGCAGGAGAGTGGCCAGTGTTACAGCGGAACTTTGTTGAACATGCAGTAATGCTTCATGGAAATTGTTCTTATGAATCAGTATTTTCCAATGAAAATCCATTCAGTGAGAAAATTCCCAGCTATAATTAATTCCCAGTTGTAATTAGAACATTTCCTAAAGGCCATTCAAGGAGTCTGCCAAGATTGAACTGAAACAAAACCTTCTTTGGGTCCTTGCTTTATTGGCAAGACTAATTCCAAACTGCTGGAGATGAGTAAATAGCTGTTGCCTTCTGTATTAGTAAGGTGATTAGTGACGACTTTTGCTAGAAAATGCGTGTTTAATAGAAAGCCTTCTCAATCTTATGTGTGGTGGGAAAACAATAGTATGATTTTCCAGTAACCTACTTTGTATTAGGTTCCATTTAATAGTCACCTATAAAAGGTGCACAAAATCGGAATGAGTTGTTCAATTTCTTATTTCATAGATTTTCTGCTAAAAGATTATACCTTTTTAGATAACAGCTCTGATCTTGTTTTCTAATAAGCTACTGTGTGTTAGCTATAGTAACATAAAGAATACTTCATGTTCTGAATTTTGATTAAGAAATGTTCCTTCCCATTGAAGTTAAAGCCTGTCTGATGAAACTGCTTCCTTGTCACATGTCAGATCTACATCTGTATTTGGAACAGGTCAGATGGCACTTCCTCTGGTTTCCTTACTGGCTGATATCACCCTATGTAATCTGGCATGTCGGTGGGCCCCTTTTTGGCTGTGAAAAAATGGCTGCACTTTGTGCTGTGTTCCTAGGCAGGTCAGAAATAACTTTTTTTTTCCTATTATGAATCTCAGGAGCTTGAGTTGTGTGGTTTCTGGCACAAATACTTCCAGGTGTGGGCCTCTGATCAGTTGTATCAATAGGGCAATACCCCAGAGCCTGTCTTGGAGGAGGAAAGCTGTGATCCTAAATAGTGTTTCTGTTTCCTAGATGATGCCCTTAGGAGTAAGGGTAACTTGTACAAATCTCAAATCCTAAGCAAGACTGTATCATGTGCCTCCTCCTGCCTGAGAAAACAGGTAGGAAAAGGCATGCGGTTATTGCTTTTGGAGGGCCTTCTTGCAAGGCCTTCAGCTCAAACTGGGATTCTTGGACACTAAGCTGTAGAAGCAAAAGTCAGTCTGTGAGGTCTGCTGGAATCTTTGTAAGGTTAAAAATTACTTATCTTGAATGCAAACCTTTAATATTCTCCTATTTCTAAACTTAGAATTAATGTGATTTTTGTCTGCAAAAATTACCTGCAGTGCATAGTTATAGTGTTTTTCTAGAGGCTTACAGTGCAGATGTTAGGTGTTGTAAATATCAAAGTGATATAAAAAGAAATAATCAAGGAACAATTTCAAGAGAACCATATGTATGTTTCTCTAGCAAGATGCAGATGTATAGAATAGGTCCGGGTTTTTTATGGCATTTAGGAGAGAAATGGGCTCTAGCTGGAAGCATGCAACCAGTCATCTCAACATGTCATGTCTTAAAATATTTGCCTATATGGCACCCACTTTTCTTCTCCTTTTCTAGCATTAACAGTTACAAAGATCAGCACAAACAAGGGGCAATCCAACTACTGCAACTTTTGAAGAATAAAAGCTGCTCTTTTCTATCAAAATGAGGAAATTTCCCCACGGCAATGCCAGAGAGAGGAATTCCTTTCTGAAATGTGGGAAGTGGCAGTCACTAGCCCCAAAATTGTACTTGTAGCCTGTGGCCTCTCCTTTTGCCATGTGTCTCTGAAATGCCTGTTCCTGACCTCCTTCAAAGAGAAGCTCAACAGCCACCACCAGCTCTATCTCAGCGTAACTGGTATTGCAGTCTCTGCTGTGTCAGGCCTTCAGCCAAGATGTGGAACAGGGAAACTGGTCTCTAAATGTGGAATACCCTGTTGGAGGAAACCAGAATATCTAGTTACAGATGTCTTAGTTCTAGCCCTTCCCAAAATAGCATTGTCTTTTAATGAAATATCTCCACTGAATAGAGAAAATGTTCTTTTGCATGAACTTTGTTTTTGGAAGGGTCTTAGATACCTGATTGTACCTATTGTACACGTAGAATATACTATATGTGTACATGTTTATACATATACAGATTTAGATGTATGTCTACATATGCACATGCATACACACAAAGACACATATAAATCATGTGTGTGTACTTATGAATTTTTCCAATCTGTTTTCCCAGGCTTTTTCTGGGAAGGAATGGGAACTGGGTAGGATTCTGAGACTGAGGGCTTGGTGGAACCATCTGTTGGCTCTGATCCAGTTTGTAAATGCTTTTGTATTGTTGCTGTGCCAAATGTGAAACATGTGTTAAGAAAGCGATAATGCCTTTAGTAAGGGCATTCATATGCATAAACTCTGCTTACTGTTTGACTTTGAAGCAAAAGACAATGTACCTATGGTCATCCAGTATCATTTTGTTAATCCAAATGAGAAACAATGTACTCCTCCATTTATACAAACTGTCAAAGTACAGTTGATACTATAGTACAAAACTGATGAAGCTGAGGCATTTTATACTGGCTGAAGAGCTCATCTTGTGATCTTGGAACAGTTCCATGTCATGCCAAATGCTTGCGTTATTTGCTCACAAAATAATTTTTGTGCATAGATGCAAGCTCCAAGAAATGTCCCAAATGTAATAATCTTATGTTCTGAGGTACTAACTTTTAAATTTCTAAGAACCATCCAGAACTACTTACAAGCTTATGTTATTTTATTTGTATTCAAATTACATAGTTTATAGAGGGAGTTGGATATAATGCACTACTCCCTCTCCCTTCTCAGCACTATACAAAGAACATCAATAGTCAATGCCTTGGAAGTGACAATGAACACTTAATCACTTCCATAAAACTCCTCCATTGACAGGGCAGAGATAAAAAATACTCGGGGGGGAGACGTATATTGATAGAATATTGTTTCTTTCAGAGTCTAAGTCCTGCTTTCTGGAACAAAGGAGCTGGCAAACAGCAGGAAGAAGCTTTCTTACAGCTAGACAAACCCTCTTTCAGCTACCAGCTCAAGAAGTTTTTTCTCTTTCTTCAGCATCGTGAAGCTTTTTTTTTGAGACTACACGTGACTTCAGGGCTTTTTCCTTTCCTCCTTTTGTGCTTTGCTTGTCCCATACCTTTATTCACAACTCCACTGACATGATTCAATTTCTGACCAATTCTTAAATTGCCCTTTCTCAATATGGTGCCATACTCTAAAGTTTGAAAACAAGTTTCATTTTGCAAAGAAACATTACAGTTTTATAGTGTGAGGGCAGTAGTCTTAACTTCATCACTGTTGCACATCACCCACGACAGCAATGTATTTTTGCAGGAGTTTCTCAGTAATGGTGCAACAGTGGAATGTGAGATTTGGTCTTTGAGGGATTTGTCTTGACTCATGTTAGTCAGTGATGCATTTCTATATAGGAAGTCAAGAACTGACTTTAGGAGGAAGCCTGATGGAGTCTTGTGATTTAAGGCCTGATCCAAAGCCACTTAGGTTGGAGAAGTGTAACACTCTTGTTGTCTGCAGTAGGCTTTGGCTCAGACACTTAAGTGTCTTGGAAGGGTTAGGAACCTGATGCAGATTCTTATTTGGGACATGTGGTTTTAAGAGTTTCTTGAAACTTCCTTGGTCTTTCCTTTGTGTTACCATAACTAATTTAAGTTGTGCTTTTGATACACATTTTATTTATAGCATAGTTTTTCCAACTGGAAGCTTAACATCAAGCCATTGTTTCATTCTTCCATGTGCAATAACCAAAAATATTGAGCATTTTTAAGGCTCTTTGCGTTACTGCATAGTTCAGTAACAAGAAGACAGAAATAATTGTTGCAAGCTAAATATCTTCTGGGATTTGTAGTCAGTATTAGAATAATTAGGTAGAATTGAATTACTGAGAAACAGAAACCTCTGTTCTTTAAAATCTATATCAATGATATGATATTAATTACAAGAAAAAACTTGACTGTTTACTGGAAGAGAAGCTTTGTCTTTAAGACTTCTTTTATTCTTTTTGGGGGACAAAAACACAACCCACAACATCATGATGCTGCATATAGCTGACGATAGGATTGAGTGGTGTGAACATTATGTGCTTAAGTCTTTCATGGGACTACTTGGATGTAGAAATTAAATAGATCACTTCTGTTTGCAGACTAGAAGCTATTCTTTTGGACATCTGATTCATTACTTAATAATTGTGTTTTGTCTGTGGTATAGTAGACAAGCCCAAAGCCATTTAAACACAGATGTTTCACTGACTCTACAATGAGTGTCATTTCAGATTAATTTAGTTTTTGCAAACTTCAGTGTGACTACTCTTAACATTAGTTTAGTTTGTCCCTTTCTATAATTTGATATGCTGGCTAGAGTTTGCTGCCACTAGCCTTCCCAATCCAGTGTTTAAGGCTGCCATCAAAGAGGCCCTCTCTAAATCTATCAACACAAAACAGCCTTGCTCAGAAAGATCTGTATTTGAAACAAAACTAACCCAGCTGGCTTTCATTGTAACAGGGCACTTCCATAGCAGCTCTGCTAGTGTAGTGGAGAGGGAAATAAGAGAAAGAAAGAGCGGACCAAAGCATTGTAAATTGCTCCACTGGCACAGCTGTTTCAAGCACAGGCCTCTATAAACCCTAAATACAGCAGTAGAATGCCAGCTGATCCTAAATCACTTAGGAAAATGTCCCCTATTGCACACATTTGCTCTAATTGATTGAAAGGGCTTTGGCACCGGACTCAGATCAAGTTTTAAACATTGGTAAAAGAAAATTCTAGAGGATACCAACAAGGGTGTTGACTTGAATCTAACACTTTGTCACTGGATGTTGTTGAATTCAGGCAGTAATCTTGTTGAACTGGATACTGTGGTAATTTAATGTGGTTCAATTCTAGGGCCAGTCCTGTTCAATATATTTATTAAGGATCTGGAGGCAAGAGTTGAATGCACCGTTAGCAAGTTTTCTGATGATACCAAACCAGGAGGTGCTGCTGACTCTCTTGAGGGACAAGAGGCCTTGCAGAGGTATCTAGATAGATTGGAGCATTGGGCTATGAGTAATGTGGTGGAATTTAACAAGTCAAAATGCTGGATTCTGCATCTAGAGTGGAGTAATGCCCTGGCAGCCAAGAGGGCAAGCTACATTCTGGGGTGCATCAAACACAGCATAACCAGCTGGTCAAGAGGTGATTATCCTGCTGCATTCAGTGTTGGTTAGGCCTCACCTGGAGTACGGTGTGTGGTTCTGGGCCCCACAATTTAAGAATGATGTGAAGGTCCTTGAATGCATCCAGAGGAGGGCAACAAAGCTGGTGGAAGGGCTGGAAGGCATGTCCTATGAGGAGCAGCTAAGGACTTTGGGCTTGTCTAGTTTGGAGGAAAGGAGGATGAAGGATGACCTCATTGTTCTCTACAGCTTCCTGAGAAGGGGAAGTGGAGAGGAAGGTGCTAATCTCTTCTCCCTGATATCCAGTGATAGGGCATGGAATGGTTCAAAGCTACATCACCAGAAAAGGAAGCGTTTCTTTACAGAGAGGGTGGTCAAACACTGGAATAGGCTTCCTAGAGAGGTGGTTGATGCCCCAAGCCTGTCAGTGTTTAGAAGGCATTTGGACAATGCCCTTAACAGCATGCTTTAACTTGGTCAGCCCTGAATTGGTCAGGCAAGTTGGACTAGATGATCGTTGTAGGTACCTTCCAACTGAAATATCCTATTCTGTTCTATTAGTAGTGGAGTCTGTCAGTTTCTCTGCTCCATGGTGACTTTAGTTCCATTCTTCATAGCTATTTTCTTTCATTACCTGGGATATCTAAAGAAGGAAATGAAAACTTGAGACCTAAGTTCCTCCTAGTTACTAGTTTGCTCCTTTCATGCCACCCTTGAAAGCTGTGCTGCCTTGCAGGGTGTTTTCCCATGGCTGTTCCCAGTGTTGGGCAAGCTGTAGAACTAGTGGCAATACAGTGCAGACAGCACTGCCTTCAGCACCACATGCCTCTGAAGTGCCTGCTTGTTAGACTGGAACTGTCATCTCCATCAAAGCTGGTTAACTGTGATTAACAGCCTCTACTTGAGATACGTTGTTCAACTGCATCCTATTGGACTTGTGACAGGCACTCAAACTATTTATACTGGATTAGCAAATCTGTATCAAAGCTATCATAGCTGATTTAATATTTTTTCTTCCAGTGAAGCTTGTGCTGTTTTCAGTTAATAGAATCAAGTGTTCAATGATGTGGAATCTAGGAATGAGTGATTTGTAAGGCAAGTGACCTTGGATTGCTAAAACATCATGGACTGTGCAGTCTGCTTAAGCTATGGAAATACTAGGAGGTTTTGTGGTCGTGTACTCTACATGATTGCTTCACTTGCTTGAAAGTCTTTTTAGTATGCTTAATCTCCTGAGCAGAGTGAGGAGAGAATAAAAATTACACAAATTGTGTTGTACTCAGCTGGTGTTGAGAAGGGGCTGAAGCAGTATCAATGGGCTGACCTAACAGTAGCTTCAGAAAGTGATGAAGTGGTTGGTTGTTCTGCTGCTTGGGCCTAAAGAAGTCTCAATTTCTGACATTCTACAGGAACAAAAATAATTTTCCTGTGACCTGTTTTCTTTTCAGAGGGTTTTAGTTAAGAATTTTTTTAAAGCCTATATTAGCGAATTGGATTGTATACTGACTGTTTGGAAGTGCTACTAACTGAAGATATAAATGAAGATGACCTTTTTTAAAGGCTATAGTTTTCAAAGCAGAAGATATTATTTCTCAGTTCAGGTTACTCTAAAAAAGGTCACACCTGATCATTCTCCGTTACGGTATTTTGTGCCAGTTTTGCAAAGCTGAAGAACTTTCAATATAAAGAATGACTGTTTTCTATGTATTCTGAAGAGTGATGGATGTTGTGGGTCTTACCGTTGATGTGATAAAGGAGAATTTTCAAAGTTTGCTGGGAGATGGGAGGAACACTATAGGAAACCTATTTGCATTGTCTGGTGTGATAGAGCACTCGGGTCACACAGCCCATCAGGCACTGGCCTCTCCTAGTAGCTTACCTCTCCAGTGACTGTTCGCTTTTTCATTTGAAAACTTCAGCTTGTTGACCTGCCTCTTTTCCATTCTTTATTATTGCAAGCAGGAAAACTTCAGCAGGCCAGATCCTTGCACAATTTATGCTCTCGGACACAAGTGCTGTAATTGTAAATGCATTTATGAAGTTTAAGGTAATAATCTGAAAAGGACTGGACTTTCCAGTTCTTCCAGACATGTGGCATATGTAAGGGTTAACAGTGATCAAGAACTGTGAAACTTTTTCCTATAGGAGAGTAAAGCATTCAGCATCTAAGCATTGCTTGCATGAAAGTGTCTTTAGAACTGTCAGAAACAAGTCCCTAAATAAATGTCCTTATAAGTCACTTTGATATAGGTTTATTCGCTTTTGATATATTATAAATAATGCAAACTTAATGTCCATCTGGACAGTAGGTTTTTGCCAACTGCTACCAGACCAGCTGCAAAATTCACTGACTACAAGCCATGCAGCTGCCACATGCAGTCAGTGCCAACAAGGAGCATACTGCTAATGCTCCTTCAAGTGCTTAGGTTTGGTACGCTGTACTGGAAAACAGATTAACAAGGAGTGAGACATCAAGCAGGGAAAGTAAGGGCTTATTTATGGGCATGCACCTTTGTTTAAGGTCGCTTGGACAGAGAAGCCAGCTAATCACCTTTGCTTGCAGTGGCCCTCGTGATTCTTGTTGTATTAACTTGTTTTCTAATGTAATGCATGTTGCTGACATATTGTCTGCACTTTATGTGGCACGTTGTAGTAATAAGAGCCGCACAAATGCATAGAGTCTCTACATACCTATGATTTTGATGTCTCCTTCTGGATGCTTTTGTTTTTCATTTTGCTTAGTCTTGCCTGGCTTCTAGGCTGCTTATCTGAATGAAACAGTAGACATTCTTTCTTAGGGAGAGCTCCCTGTCAACATCTTCAGACTGTTTTGGCTCCATTTAAATATTGGGGATATCCCCTATTTCCTTGGGCAACTGGTCTGCTTTTTTTGTCACTCAGGATTTTGTTGATGCTTTTCCAACTGCTCAGTGTTTTGGAATGCATGTCTCAGTGGACCTAAACATGCTGATGAGGAGCCTAGGGCTAATGCCCTGTAAATTGAAACTGAGAGCTCATAGCAAAAGGCAATTGAAACTCTGACAGGGGAAAGTACAAGGTCTAAATTGGAGATGGATCCAAGATTATTGCAAGTTTTTTTTCATTAAGAGGGTGTTGTTTACCTTCAGGGAGAGATCCATGCTTTTGACTGATATTTATTAAATTGGTTAATATATTTAGATCTCTCCAAACACAAAACCTGTGCTTTGGATACCCACTTGTGTATATTAGCTATATAAAACAATGCTCTGTTACAAAAGTAATATAGCTTTCTGATAAAAAGTTTAGCTGGACAAATGTAGTTATCTTAAATTGAAGGCACCTGATATTCAACCATGTTCTCCAACTGCTTTAAGGTTCAAGGCAGATTTTCAGCTGGCAAAAATCAGTTAGCTTTTTGACTGCTTTGGATGTATGCAGATTAATGTGAGCTGAAAGCCAAGTATTACTTTGTTGTCTTGAGGGGGCAGGGGTGTGTGTGATTATGCTGCTCTGTTCATGTTGTTCAGCAACCCTAGCACTGCACTTAAGAGCTTTCAAGAGCAGGAGGAGCAAATAGCTTGATTATTTATCTTGTCTTCTTCCAGACCACAGTGCATGGTCTGGTGCAAATTAGTCTTCTCTGCTACAGAAAACAGCATCATAGTACCTTAGTGGGAAGGTGTGCATAGAAGTATATACTTGACTATGAAATGCATAACTAGCCTCTTCAGCAATGAACTTTTTTAAAAAAGTCCTGAGTCTGGGATGATGGTATGTTATTGGTGAGTGATTCAGAATTTTTACATCAGTCCCATTACACTTCATAACAAGGGGAATGAAGAGAAGGATAAAAAAAAAAAAAAAAGTTTAACCCCCTAGGCAATTATGCAAGCCCAGTCAGCACAGCAGTGAAACTTGGCTTTCCTCAGCTGCTAAATTAGCATTTCTGGTGTTACTCTGCTGTGCTTAGGATGTCCTGTTCTGAAGAGACACATGCTGGAAGGATTAGGAATAGAATGGAAGCCAGTGCAAAGCCTTACCAGATTTTGAAACATCTGCATGTCTGACACTTCCTTGCTAGTCCTGCTCTGACCTCTTCTGAGGTTCAAATGCACTCAAGGTTGCTTTTTGTGTAAGGATGATCTGTTCCCTGGCTTGTGTCACATTTACTCAAAAAATGCTGTGATGACAGATTCCATATTCAGTCTGAAAGAAAGAGCTATTAAAAATTACCTTGTTTTTAGAGATTGTCAACGTCTGCTTGTGTTCTTCATCTGCACGTTCCCATTGGGACCTTTTTTCCACGTGTCTTTGGAGCTGGACTGTCATTACTTTGGGAACAGGGCCTAGACAAACTGCAAAATATGAAGTTTAGTGGCATTCATCTTTTTCTAAAAGAAAGAATTATAAACAGTGGTTTCAAGTTGCTTTCTTACAAATGTTCCTGCAGACAAGAGAATTCTACCAGTTAATGAGTCAGCTCAAGCTGCTAAAATTCTTAGTGATGTCCCAAGCATTTAAATCATTTCAGTGAAAGCAAATGTTTCATTAACTCACTGTAAGCATAGGTGCAATGCTTCTTCATATAAAGAGTAGAAAAAAAGAAGGTGGAAAAGTTTTCCTTATACAAAGGAAGTTATACAGTTTCAGATGAGCATAACTCCCGCAATACTTGTAGTATTTACCCACCGTTGTAACACAAGTGACTCGGGAGAGTGTTACTTTCTGATTAAGACATCATAAAGTTTTGGTGGTTCTATTATAATTTTTTTGAGTCAAGTAAAACTATAGAAAATAAGCAGAATTCTTTCAAAGCTGAACTTGACCCGGAAGTATTTATCCGAAGTCCTAGGTGCTAGCACTGGCTGCCTTTAAAGATTCAGAACTTCAGCTACACCCAGTTTTACAGCTTCTGTGTTTAGCTGTCCAATGTATATGGAGAATGAAATGTGCTTTGGGCTGGTCATTCAAATAGTTTGTTTACTGAAGTCTGGTGTCAAAACTATTAAACTCTGGCGTCTTTGCACACTGAGATTTTATAAAATCTCCACATGTTTATGATGGACTCAGCCAGCCCTCAAAACTGAACTTCCCCAGATGCATTCATCTTGGCCCTGTTTCTATTAAAATCTATTTTGTGAGAACAGGTGCTAGCATCAGCTTGTTATTAGGTAAAGCTAATGAGTTGGAGACACCCATTATGATGATGGGGTGGGTGTTGAAGTTCTGTAATGGATTTTGATGGCCAAAATGTGCCATTGTGGCCTCTAATATGTGCCCAAGGGCATTATTGCAGCTGTGAAATAGGAGCTTTAAAATATGAAGCGTATTTCTAAGAATTTACAATTAGTCAAAGATTGCTTTTGAAGAAAATACTGCAATATAAAGTAGCTAATTGAGCAATATATGCCATAAACACCTCAAGGAAACTCTTAAAGGACACTTTTAAAGCTGACTTAAGAAATCTGATGGGCTTTTTTTAAAGTATTCCTGCCTCTAGCAACACTTCTTTCAAAAGCTGATAGGCAATGAGGAGATTTGAGATAGAACTTCGCTTCCATGAAAGGAAGTGGTAAATTCCCATTGACTCCCACTGCCAGTCACTTTCATAAAACAAGGAGGTAGAGAGAAGAACTGACAGACACTAGTGGAGTGGGAAATAGCTTTTGGGGCCTCAGGAGGCTTCATTTTTATGGCTTTTTAAAAGCTAATTTCACATAAGGGGAGGGAGAAAGCATATATTTTCCACTGCTCATTTTTGGATCTAGTCTGTATGGCAGTAGGAACAAAGATGATGGAGATTAATATATAAATTCGAGGAAATCTTGGCTTTAGTACAGCCATTGATGAAACTGGCTCTTCACTTCTGTAGGGCCAAGGCTTCACCTCTAGCTCATGCAGTGTTTGTACCTTTGGTCAGCTTGCTTAATCTCTACCTGCATCACCAGCAAAATGGAACAATATTTATGTAATTCCCAGAAACTAGTTGTGGTTGTGACATTCTCTGCAATCAGTGGCTGTTATGTAGGCTGAAGATGTTATATTGTTTCCATGGGGGAGTTTTTGGTCAAACTACAATGGACCATTAATGAAATGAGTGAATCCTAAAGCTGCTCAAGATTGCCTGCTCTTTTCCTCAGTCTCTGTTCATCAGAGTATATTGCAAAAAAGAAACAAAGTTGTTAACATGTACATGTTTTTAAAGTACCTCAAAGTTGACTTCACACCTTCTAAAAAACATTTGCTAAAACTTTGCACTGTTTTCATTTTGTGTTTTGATTCCTTTAAAGTTTATTACTTTTATATATTGCTCCTTAATTACAGTAGGATTTAAAATTTATTTAAAACTGCTTTTCAGTTCTGTTAGCAGTGAATGAACATTTTTGGACAAAATTTATGAAGTTTTCATGTAATAAATGAAAAATAATATTTCTAAATTAAGTACGTTTTATGATACTGAAATATGTTGGGTAAAAACATATTTTGAAAATGCTGACCAACATTGTTGTTTTAATGGAAAATCCTGTTCACTGTAGTGTTCCAAAGTGATTACCTGGGCCTGACTTCTTTTCAGGTGGTCAGTGTAGTTCCTCACAGGGACTCTGAGATTATGGCTTTCCCTGGTGAAGCAATTATTCTGACGATGATTGTGATCACTTTTAGAGTTGAGATCTGTAAATCATCCAGTTTTTTTGAATTCTTCCAGTCTTTGCATAGTACAGGAATGCAAGGAAGGTCTCTATGGAAATCATTATTCACACTCTAACAGCTACTATGGACATATTCAGAACATAAATAGAAGTTACTGATGCCCCAGTGATGTGCTGGCTCTCGTGTGGTGGTTGAATAATTCACCATCAGATTAAAGAGCTGATTTGACAGATTTGAGCAGCTATAGAGAACTGGCTGAGATATTGCCAGTGTAATTTTACCTGTATAGTAGGATTAATTATAAATCCCAACCAAACTCCCTTTGGAGACAATGCTTAAGTTTCAAATGAGCCCAAAGTGAGGCTAGAGATTTGAGCTGAGATTTCCAATGTTACTTAAAGTATTTGGGAATTCACATCCCACTGAGATGACTAGAAACTGGATATCAAACACTGTAGGTGGCTTGCAAATTACAGTCTTGAATTTTAACAGTGAACTTTCAGTCCTACTGAGACTTATAATAGGAGCTATAAAGGAAATAAACAAGGGCTCTGACCAGAGTCTGGCATCTTTGTGAAGACAGGCTATGCCAGAACACATGTGCAAAATTGCAGGCATGTCTGCATACTCTGCCTAATGGGTCAGCCTATTTGACTTCCAGTGATGTACACCTTCATTACAAAATTACTGATTGGGCAAGGAGCTTTAATACATTAATAATCAGTGCCTTAGGCCAGGTATTAGGTGGCTTTTATTATGGCAGTCTGTGTGGTCCCACATATAACTCCATGGATATAGAAGTGGTGAAATCACTGTCACGTTCGTTTATTTTTCGTACCGGGTAGCTGAACAAACACCTTTCAGATGTCTGGCCCATCTCTATCACTAAGCAGTTCCCTTCTGCATTATTTCAACAAATAGGTTCTTAAGAGATTTCTGGCCAGAGATGGTTAACTATTTGCCTATGGACAATCATCTTAAAATGATCACAAATGCTTTCATGCTATCTTTATTTTCATTTTTTTATCAGTATAATAAACCCCCACCAGCAACGCAGCACTGTTTGGTTTTAGTGCCTGTTAGCACTAGAATGGACTTAAAGTATTACATCAATCAGCACTATAGAGATATATCATGATGAATGTATATCCTGAAGGAAGCAGACAATGCCTCATCTTAAAATAATATTTAATTAGGAAAAAGATAAAACAAAATTAGAAGTGATGTTTCATTTTAAAAATAATACAGAACAGCAGAAAGTACTGGCCTATTTGACTACATTGCTCAAGAGCTAATTGTGTGTTGTGGGGCAAATAGGACATTAAAATGTTTAACATGATGATAGTTCAGTATTAGTAAAATAAGCATTTTTTAACAAGACTGTTTTCTCTTTTCATTATTTCCTTAAGGAAAAATGAAATTCTTATGCAAGTCTATAGGTAAAGATAAAAATATTATATATTTTTCTCAAAGTAAACTAAATTAATCTTGAAAATGCACATAGAAGGTGCAAATCAGGAATACTGATAAAAGGAAACACAGATCTATTATTTTTATGAATATTTTCATTTGGGTGGCCTGGTTCATGATCTTTTAATTTTTGGTGTAGGCAGTGCAGTACTCCCTGATGCTTTATATCTTTCTTGAGCTGTACAGGCACTGTTAATTCACACCAGACCCTGGAAAAAAGATTAGCTCATAAGTAGAAAACTGAGAGAAACTAAATGATTTGCCGAAGTGTTGGTGCCCAGAGGGAGCAGAAGTTGGTGCACTGCTCAGAATTTCAGCTCTTCCAGGCCCAAGGTTCTTGTTTCTTTGCAACAGGTCAGCTTTTCTCTCCTCTGTCTCATCTCATACTCAGGTTTTAGGCAGTTTGCTCTGGGCTCATTTTTTCCCTTCTTTGTGACATAAGGAGGTCCTTCGAAATATCTCATAGCCTAAAAAGAATCCCAAAATTTTTTCAACACAGGGAGGTATTTACAGCTCTCAAAACATGTTTGAAAGAATTAAAAAAAAAAAGTTAGTATTTTATGTCTTTATAACCTTGTTGCCAGAAATGCTGAACTTTCTGGTGACTTCATCTGGCTATAGTACAAATTGGCATGACAGTGACTCTCAAAAAACAGGTTCATTTCTTTGAATACTGAAACAGGTACCTACTTAACAAATTTCAAACTTAAAAATGTTGGCTTTAGTTGTCTAGATTAAGGGGAGGAAAAAAAAAATTAACATCCTGAGGAGTATTTCATGTTCCCTGCAGTGTTACAGGCCAGCCACTGTAGTGATTTCCTTTTCAACAGGCAGGGTAAGTTCTGGGTTAATTTAAGTTTCTTCTTTAATTGTCTATTTTTTCAACTGACTCCTTGCCTCCACTCTAATTTTGCATGGCAGTTCCAGAAGATGCCAAGGAATTCGGCACCAGATGTGCCTCTAAACTGCCCTGCTAGCTCTGCTGTTACATTCCTTTACAGACAAACCACATTTGGAGCATTTGCTTGCCCCCACTCTTCAAGCCTCATTTCAGATGCACACACAAAAGTGCCTTTTGGGGGACTGTGGTAAGGTTTGCACCTCTGTATTCATCTAAACACTTTGTTACAAATAACCTCAAAGTTTAGTACTGCAGATGATACATGACTTCAAAGATAATCTGAGCTGTGTGTTAAAAGGCATTAGTATCTTGTCAGCACAATAGCTTATTTCCAGTTGATCATAATTAGTAGTTTACTTAAAAAACAAGTTTCATAGCTTTACATTGTCATTTTACTTTGATTACCAGTAATGAAATTTGAAGTAACTTGTGTTGCCACAGGTACAAGTTTTGACTGGTCTGGGCACATATTTGGTCATGTGAACTGCACTTAGCTCTATTTTTACTGCCCTAAAAATACAATCTTCTAATGCTGGCAGTCTAGAGTTCTCCTTCAAGTGCTTGCTGTGAAGAAACTCCTTGCTCCAAAGAGATTAGTAAACATTGGGATTGCGTGGGATTGGTGAGGCTGAGCCCACCAAAAAAAAAAAAAACCTGTGTGCTTTATGAATACCTCCCATGCTAATATGGCCCAGGGCATAACAAACTTGGTGGTTTTGGCAGATTATCAGTTTGTTTGAATGTGAAACTCAAAGCAAACCTTGGAGGGTGTGAACACAGATGTGAACCAAAACCACCAAAACCAGAAGAAAAGTTTGTACAAACCCATGAGAACTGAAACCAATTTTTTGTACGGTTCTTGTCTGAAAGTGAACTGCATCAAAAAATAAAACCTTCGTAATACCATCTTAGTGAGGGATGATACAGATGTTAAAAATTACTTCTAAAAATGTAATGATATGCTTTGAGTGGTCAGCAGGACCACTAAGGAAGGAATAGAGTCAAGCTTAGGGGCAGGGAGGAAGCCTCCACCATTTTGAGTGAGGCACACTCAAATTAAGATTCAGGTTCATACTAGACTACTGCAGTTCGATTTCTTGCAGCAAGTGAATAAGAAACTCAGGTTCTGGATGTTTCAAAGGCTGGCATTCTAACTAGAAGCTGGATTCACTCTTCCACTGTAGGGGTCTCAATTAACAAGATTAGAGTCCATTTCAATCAAATGGCCTCAATTTCTTTTTTCCTTTTTTTAAAAGAAGGAAATGTTATAGTCCCTTCTTCCTTCTCTTCTTCACTGATCTCTCTTATTCATTAGTAATTTCCATTTATCAAATATTCAAATGTATTTAGGACCAGATTGCAAACTCCAATGGAGATGGATTTAAACTAGCTGCATGAAGAATCAGTAAGCTCACTCATGCAGGTTCATCCTCCACAGCACAATATGCCCATAGTGATTCAATTTCTTTGAAACAAGTTTAATTGCATTGTGGCAACAGAAAAGAACTCCAGCAAAGATTATACTGTCCTAAGTACTGACCACAATCAGAAAAAAAGGATTGTCCCTGACCCAAAAGGCTTATAGTCAGTGTAGAAACTGTAGTGCATGGGTGGGAAAACACAATAAATACAGTACTGAACACAGATATTTCATAGGCATTACAGCAAAGTATATGGAGTGATGTGGAAGAGAACAGTGAAATAGTTTTACAATTACGTCCCCTCATACATGAAAGCCATGT
This sequence comes from Phaethon lepturus, assembly GCF_000687285.1. Taxonomy (NCBI): domain Eukaryota; kingdom Metazoa; phylum Chordata; class Aves; order Phaethontiformes; family Phaethontidae; genus Phaethon; species Phaethon lepturus. Next base: position 54,082 of record NW_010558069.1, on the reverse strand, counting down.
GGTATAAAGCATGATGAGGCTTTTCTGAAAGCATAACAAATAATGAATGCTTGCATTGCAAAGTGGGGGTCAGAAAGCTGTCATCATGACAGAATATGAGATGATAGAAGTAGAGTAAGACTTGTTCTTGAAGGCCTTGAATAAAGATAATGTCTTACCCAAGTCCTTTCTAATGAAAGCTGATCAAAGTTGAAGAGCTATGTGAAATCAAAATGAAAAGATTCTTTTTTTCTTATTTGGTGGTTGCTATATAACTAATAGCCTCCTTTCTGAGTGTCCTGAAATTCCTGGAAGGTGAATGTCATAATCCATAATATTCAGAAGAGGGCAGCATCAACCTAAACAACAAGTGGGGAACACAATTTAAGGAGAGACTCCAACAGCTAACATAAATACAATTGTTAAGTTTGTTAAAACCAGAATCTAGTCTGTATTCTGACATTAAGACAAAGCAAGTCCATAATCCAGAATTACAGGAGCATTATAGTGTGTCTGCAATGACATGATAATATTTGTTTTGTTATCTTCCTCAGAGTAGTGGTTAGTGCACCTTAGTCATGGTTGTGACACCTACAGCCCCCTAGTTACAGATCTTTTGAAACAAAATGAAGAAAGGACTAAAGTTCTCTGCATTCTGTGACTGAAATGCTACTGAAGTCACAGCCTCAGCTAGTGCAAACTAGGTATCAATACAGGTGGTAACGTGCTGGTCCTGAGGATCTCAGTTGGTAGCAAAGTTCTCAAAGACATCAGTTTGGCTTTGGATCAGGGATTGATTCAGGTGCAAAATTAGGACTAAACCAGGCAAATACTCATGTAATTACATGATGGTTTTAGGCTTAAGTGAATTTGCTAGAAGTTTTGGCTGAACAAGGATTGGACAGAGTCTGGTGTTACTGGGTTAGCCATTCCCCATCTAGATTCCCATGACTAATAATGCTCCCTGTGATGAGTTAAATTCTGTTCCCATTGAATGGGCCCATATGAGATTTTACGCATTTTACCACAGCATTTTACTTTAACAAAGCACCTGCAAATATGCACAAGTCTCACTGATAGCAGGGATGCTTACATATATGTTGAAGTGTTTCACTGCAAGAACTGCAAAAAGAAGCCCAAACCCTTAGGTCATCAGTATAGCAAAACTGTCAGCCTGCACAGTGGCAATAGATGATCTAGGAGAAACAAGTGTAGAAGCTTTTCTTGTAAGAGTTGACTAACTATATTCTGAATCAGGAGATTAGGAGATAAAAATGTACATTGCAAACACTACTGTTCTCTTGTTCATTGCATTTTTTAAGTGCCTGGCTAATTACAGCTTTTTCCTGGATGTATTTAGAGTTCTTTGGCTGAGGAAGGTGCATCATATTTCACTTGATTCCTTTCTGAAAAGCTATACGAGCTGGAACATGTAAACTCTTCTATTTTGTGAATCTCAAGGTAGGCTATTTAACCTTGAATTATGTGTCAAAATCCTGTTTCAGCTTAAAGACTGCATATGTATATGCTTAATGAATAAGACCCTAAAGGTTTGTAAAGAACCTCTTTATATATTCCATTAGATATGATCTTCGCAGGCTAATTAGTTAGAAATTTCACCCTTGCTTATAGTATGTACCATTTTATGGTCAATAATAGTAAAATCTATGTAAACTGTGCTCTTTATTAATAAACATTTTGTGCTTCTGTCTTTCAAATAAGGAAATGGATTACTTGTTTTTCTCTTGTGACTGGCCTGCTGGCATAGTAAAATTCAAGCAATTAACGTTATGGATAAAACACTTCATGTGAGATATGAAAGCTGTACAGATAATTTTGTTTTCTATGGAAATAAGGACACCAGTACTGTGAAAAAAAATTTAGATCAGCAATATCCAGCCTCAGAGACTTCAAGGAGAGTCCGAGGCCTCTGGGGAGCAATATTGAATAGTATGACTTTACCCTGTATGTTACAGGTTTGGATTGAACCAAGATTAATGCTAGCTAGAACTGGATGTAAGCTACTTGTTGGATAGCTTTTGTCTAGTTTTTAGCAGATAATGCATATACCTCCAAAACCTCCACAAATGGCACTGTTGGCCTCACTAACAGAGACACTGAAATGGAGTGATCCTGGATGTGCACCACCCTCCCCAACCCTGCAGGGGCCTCCCCGGATTAGCGTTTGAAACAAAATGGTGAGATGAATGATCTCTATGGAGCTGTAAACTTACGTGATAAGCTGCTGTTCTGTCAATGCACACAGACATGATCAACCTTTCTATTCCAGTCCAGGAGCTCCCCAGATGATGTGTACTTTGGGGATATATAAAATGATTAACTCATTTTAATTTTTCAGCTAATAGGATTTTCAGTTTAAGCCAGCAGAAAGTACTGGTGACTTAATGTTTGTACACCTTACTTCCCCACAGAGTGACATAACTGAAACAAAATGGTCAGTCATCCTAGAGTGACAAGTTTACTATGTGTGGTAACAGGCATGTATGTTGTATACAAAGACTAACGAACACATAGCAGAGAACAAATATATTAAAGAAAGGGCTTTTGTGATTGTGGTCTCTTCCTTAGCCACACTCCATAAACAGATGCTGCAAATATTTTAATAATTTAGTTATAAAAATCAACCTAGTAGTTCCTGTGACTATGAATAAGGGTTTAGATTGCCTTTGTGCTTTACAAATGTAGTTGTTTAGCACCAAAGGAAGACTTTGGACTAGATGAAGAACAACTGCTTTTTTGCAAAGAGTTTGTCATATTGGCCCTGTCTGAAGAAAACAGAATGTTTAACTGGTTATGAATACAGTTTTGTTTAAAATAGTAAGGCAGCACGTAGTGCATCTCCCTTCTCCCTCCAAAGATGTTTCTTGAGCACCAAACATAGTTCTTAGCTATATGGAAAAGTATGTGAGCCAATATCCAGCTGAGAATTAATCACTTCAACACTTAAAAATGGAACTGTTAGGTATGGGACACTTCCCTCTGTCCTGTGTATTCAATTCTTCCATTTTCTTTTTTATCAAGTACAAAGTGTATTTAAAAGGACACCAGTTCAAGAAACTTTTCTTACCTTTTTCTGTCTTATAGCTGTTCCTCCAAAATACCTATGCCAAATTAATACCTATGCTTTATGGGTCACAATTTTGCTGAGTTGGGAATCCTGGGAAGGATGAGTTAACTTTTTCCACAAGTGCTTTTCCCTAAGCAGTTTTGCAGTCCCTGGAGCATCTGTGAGTGCTTTTTTGCATTACTTCTTCACTAGGCTGTACAATGGCCAGTCCAAGGCAGAGCTGACTCATGTAGAAATAAATAGTTCATTCCTGTGTGCTAGGGCAGTGCCTAGTCGTGAAGCCAGATACCTTTTTTCCCAGAGTTTAGATCAAATTCATGTCTGATCAGTTCTCAAACAGGCATTGGGTATATCCAGGTGCTGTGAACATAACTGAAGGGGCCCTATATGGTGGATGGATGTATGGATGTATGACATTCTGCAGATGAAGGGCAAATATTGTACCCATCATGTCCTCTCCTTTCTGTATCAGTTTTTCTTCCTCTAAAAATCTTCTTCTGATCATTCACATTCTTAGATGCGGTCAGGGAAGTAGTATTTGTTTCCCCAAAATTCCTATGGCTGTTCCTGACCCTTCAATTTCACAGGTAACTGGCTGCCGTCAAGTTCTTCCCCAGGCCATGGGACCTAACTACTGAAGTCCTACTGTATTCCATATGCTACCAGAGCAACCTAGTTTAGTGAATCTAGGAACATAATACAGGCATAAGCCGAACACAACTTTTTTCAAAATACAAGTTTGGAATGGGTCATTAACCAAACTGATTTTATGCCCCTCGGTTTTAAAGGAAAGCTGCTGCTTCTGAAAATGCATTTCCAAAAGTAAATCACTTTTTCTCTAGAGAAGTAAAGGGAGGTGTTCTGATCACAGAGCTGAACTTCCATTTACAACAGAAATCATCTCAGCGTGCTAAAACATAGGGACTGTGAGCTTGAATGAATGCTTTCGTTGCTGAACGTGAAAGCAAAATCATATTGCTACCTGGATGATGGATTTCCCTTAGTAGGCAGCCACCATCTTGTTTACAAGGAAATCTTGACCATTAGTGTGTATGCAAACTGCTTATGGTTGGCTGGTTAGCTTTTAGCGGAGATGACACAAAGAAGAAATGAGACACATATTGGATTGAGGTAAGCAGTCTCTATTACCAGAACTATATTACTAACTTATGTTTAATTGCTTAGCATTTATGAGGTTCATAGTTTATTGTCTTTCTTACCACACAATAGGCTGGGCAAGTTAAAAAAGCTCCAAGTTTCAAAGGCTAGAGTATTGGGTGCCTGCCAGCACTGATCTGTTTAACAAACAGGCAGCAGGGTGCTTATTAGTAGGTTGTGGTTTGCAAACCATGAAGCCTGTGGGGCCAGATGCACTGATCAAATAGTGAATCTATAGATCAGTAAGCCCATTAGATGAAAAAGGGGAGCACCACTGAGTATAAATATATTTTTCATAGGGTTTAATTAGGCCACCATAAAGGACTCTTGTAACTCTTTCTGTTGACCCAGCAGTCTAAATATTAAACATTAGTATAAGCAACATTTGTTCCAAATTGCTTCTCTCAGAATTTCCCAATGACTTATAATTATATAGTACTTGGTAGTAAAAGAACAAGTGCCAAATTGCTCTTATTATTTCTATTCAGTGTAACAAATAGTGCCTACTTGCAACTCAAGGTGTTTATATATTATTCATAAAAGCACAACAGAAATTGGCAGTGCATCAACCACTGCATAAGACCAGGTGATTTAGCTGGTCTGAATTGGCATGGGTTCTGTGAAAGCCAAGATGAGTCTATGAGTTCCTTGAGGTCACTGGGGTATGAAAATTTCTAGTTGTTGAGGATCCAGCCAAAGGACTGTGCAAGTGACCTATCACCCCTTTAATTTTCCAGCTTCAGCTGGACCAAATGAAGCAGCAGTCAATGAAACTTCAACCATGAAGTTTCCAAGAGCAGATTTTACTATTTAAATTACTTGAACTTCTCTGATGACTGATTTTTTTTTTTTCCCAATTGTTTCAACTGGTGAATCACTTGTGAATTCTTTGTGATGACTACTGCTAAAAGTAGTTGATTTTCATACTGTACTTCATCACTTAAGTCATATGGCAAGGTTCCCCCT
>NW_010558069.1:46168-48860 GCF_000687285.1 Phaethon lepturus | reverse complement strand
CTGAACCCATGGCACTTCCATGACTTGAGCATTCCCAATCCTACTCCTTTCCATTAGAGTTCTCATGAACACCGTTTTACTCTTCTAAATATTTGCAAGGAGAAAGTGAAAAATGCTGTAACTTTTTTCCTGCAAAAATCTGTTAATTCTTTGTGTAGTGAGTACCCAATTCTGGTTTCAGTTGCCTTCTCCAGGAAAGATTAGTAGAAAAAAGAGTATTTTGAAGGTTGCTCCAAGATTATTTACATAATAAGGAGGAAAAAGAAATTAATTTCTGCAGATGAGAATCTTCTGTTGAAAATGCTCAGAGGCACAGAACAAAACCAAAGTACTCTTCTCTCGGCCTCTTTCCACTCTGTTGTCAGCATCTCCCCTTTGTTTTCCTTCTGTTGAGTAACTCAGGGCTGCCCTAAATTTTTAGTTTAAAAAAAAAAAAAACCCAAACACAATAGAAAACATTATGGAAGTACTCTTTCAACGATTGTCTCAAGCTTTGTATGGTTGACATGAATTAATTTAGTTAGAAGGTACTGGTTGGTGGAAAAAATGGTCTTCCTAATCTGTATTTTCCATATCAACAAAAGTGATGTGCTCCACCAGTTTGTAAAGGAATCATTACAAATAGTATTATGAGAAAGGCATTTAGTTTCAGGTCTTTGCATGCTGCCAGAGAAACACATATTCACATAATATAAAAAGTGATCAGAACCCATGGCTTGACTTTGCAATTTACCAGTTTGAATCTATTTAAAAGTCTATGATGACCTTAGCGGGCGTGCAGCTTTATTTTGGGTCTGATGCTGGCAAGGTAGTTAAGTACATACCAGGTGTTAACGTAGTTCCATGCTGACGTGCTAAGGAAAGTGGTATGTTTAAAATTCAGTGTGTCCTTATATTGCTTAGGCTAGTGCAAACTGGGGCTTTGCACTAGTGGAAGTGAGAGCATGTTCAGCTCCAATGTCACCAGCTCAGCAAAATTGCAAAAAGTCAGGTTGGCATTTTCATAATGTGTGATTTACTTGGATGTTTCTTACCCTTCAATTACAAAGTCTACTTTAAGTCATATTATCTAAGGGCTACATTAGCTCTTTTTAGGTAGGAAACCAGAGTTCTGAGACTAAATTAGGACTAGAGGCCAGATTAATAAATAATATGATTCACTTTCCAGAATTCTTAAATGTCACTAGGCAAGTATACATCTGTGAGGTTTATTAGCCTCATTATTCCTGTGCAGAACTGACATCTAAGAGCACAAACAGGAACAAAGACAAACTGAAAAATAGCCTAATGCTAATGCAGAAAACCTACATACAGTTGAATATAGGGCAATCTAAAAGCCAGGAATCTATATTACAAGCATCTTTATTTTTTCAACCTCCAGCACTCCAGGGAAATGCAATTACTCTGTGACCCTTATATTAAGTTGATCCTTAAATTAAGGTATTTTGGTTTCCATTTTCTATTTTTGAGGGCCAAGGACTATAAACCAGCCAAAGCAACTACTCACTCCTCCATGTGTGTGAGCACTGATAACCCTGGTCCCCAGTCCAGTTCACAAGAAATCTGTTTTCAAAGCCTATGAAGTTTCAGATGCATGGAGTGGGAGAAGGGTGTGAGCCAATAGGCCTCACTGTGTTGGCGTCCTTTTCTACAATATTCCCAGACAGAACTGGAGCAAACAACTTTCTCTTTTTTTTTTTTCATGTCAGAGGATGGCTGTAGCTGGCGAGACTCTTCCTGCTTGTACAGCTAGAGTAATAGGAAGTCCTTACAAAATGGCTTGCAGGAGTTAATGCTTTCCAGTGACCCTGGCCCACTAAAAGATGTCCTAAATAAAAAGCAGTAATAGTTTTTCTTTGCTAGATTGTCTCTTAAGAATAAACAAATGAACATTAATCCCACACAGATCTCAATACCTCTGGCTGTAGCCAGCAGTTAGTCCAGTATGGGAAAACCTCAGGTGCTGTAAGGAAGGAGGTGATGCAGAAATTAGCTTAACCCATAGTCTTTCTCCCATCTCAGGTCTTGTTTGCATGACCCACACCAGAAAAGGGCCAGAACTATTTGGGTTGCTCAGATAGAGAAGTCTTACACTGTGGCAAAATTTACCATAGTGTGTGTTAACTCAGACTGGCTGAGCCATGTTAACTACTTTGATTTAAAATGGCAGAGAAAAAAGGCATCTTGGGTTTTAACTTGGGATAGTACTTGCTATGAACTCTAGATTCCTTGATTATCTGTTACTTTAACTGATAACCAATTAAAATCTTAGTTGTCTTGTTTTTGCTGCTATTGTAGGCTCAGGTAGGAAGATGATATAGTCTCATGAGGGATGTTAGAGCAACCGAAGATAAGAACCCTTTTTTTTCTGCCCCCCCCTGCTTGGACATGTCATTTGAATATAATTTGCTAGGAGGTAAGTGTTTGCAGTTCCCAAGGGTTTTTGCTGAGTTGGAGATGCTCAGGACTTCTGAACTTCAAATCTTTAATGATGCATATGAAACCCAAGAAAATATTGATGTTCCACAAATGCCACATGCTGAATGTCTGTAGAGAAAGAAAAATGAAGACTCTTTTCTTCTACTAAACCGGTGGATTATAGATAATGCCATGAAACTGGACCAATGTTTTCATGAAAACAAGTCATCTTTTTTGAATTCACTCCATCTTGCTTTGCCTCAAATGCTCTATT
>NW_010558069.1:0-46137 GCF_000687285.1 Phaethon lepturus | reverse complement strand
CAGGGGTATTAGGAACTGCTGCTAGCTGAATGCAGAACAAACTCTCACAGCCAAAATTAAGAACAGTGCTGTCTTCTGCAGGGTTTTTAAAACCTAATTAAAGTAAATACTTTGGAATGATTAAAAGGCACACACCATTTTAAGATAAAAGTTTATTATAGTTAAAAAAGGAAGCTCTGTAATTTAAAATGGAAAGTTTATGGAGCTTCAGGATAAACCTCAGCTAGGAAAAATAACAGGTTTCAGATGTTCCAAATATCATACATTAACCCCAAATGATGATTCTATAACACCAGTTTCCTTAGTCCACGGTGGTCAGAATTAGAACACCCACTCTGCTTAAAGGCACAATGCTCACTACAATCAACCATTAATCACCCTATCCTGGTCCCATACCAAGGCTCCAAGCTTCCTGATGTAAAAAGGGGATGACGGTGTATCTATCCCAACTAGATCTGATTTCATCATATCTGGGCCTGCTTTGAGCAGGAGGTTGGACTAGAGGTGTCCTGAGGATCTTTCCAACCCAAATGATCCTAGGGTTCTAATAAAACAAATGACTGCTAGAACAATATCTGATGAGACCAAAAAGCTAGGAAATGGCATGTTTTGCAAGGTTGTTAGTATTCCAAGTAATGTCAGTGTATGGGAGAGAATATTCAAATGTTATTTACTTAAGAGTGGCTGTTATTTAATCTACAGAGTCAGATTTATTTAGAGAGTTGTTATAATTAAATTCCAGCTGACTACTAGAAATATATTGATAGTGAACAACTATGTAGTGGACTTTCTAAGCAACAATTAAGTGTATTGGGGAGACAAGTCTACAAATCTTTTAAAGGAAAAGAAAGGAGACAGAAAAAATAATATCAGAAAGCATTATACTTAAAAGTAAGGGATTAAATTTTAAAAGTCAGCCTTTGTTTTGCCCTTTTGGGAGCAGCCTCCTGATAGTATGCAATAAAAGACAGCGCAGGAAGCTGTTAATGGAAGGACCTGCAATCCATTGTTTTAGGCTTTCAGTGTGCTATAATTAAAATCTCCCAAAACTCATCAGCTGCAGTCTACTTACTGTAAGCAAAAAAGAGTAGTTAACAGAAAATTTCAATCAGGTAGGCTACTCAAGGTATTTCCTGATTGAGAATTTACTCCCTCAGCTTAGACCGCTATTGCCTGGCATTTTTAAGGATGTGGCAAAGTGCAAAGCCCATTTCCCTTTCTTTTTTTCCCCTCAAATGTATATTGCTTGAGTGAAAACCATCTCTCCGTTTTTAGCATCACACCTGCTCTTCTGTTAGACCTGAACTATTACATTTCTACAAGTGAGAATCAATGAAAAGCTCTAATGAGATCCTCTAGTGACAGCCATTTGGCTTGTTTACCTTACCTTGCATCAGGAAGATCTGGCAAGACATTACATAATTTGTTCCCCTATACTGCTGGGATAACATTTGTCTGCCTAACTCACTTCTTGTGTAGAAACAGTTGGTGTTTCTGTGTGGTCTTATGGTTGCCACACAGGTGTGTTTTCTCTCACTTTGAAGCTCAGAAAAATTACCTAGGCTAAGAAAAGTTTTTTCAAGAGTGGGACTTTATGAATGACACACCATTTTTCAGCACTCTTTTTGCACACATTTTTATTATCCTTCATCACTGGTCATTCCATTGACTATGCATAACTTAATCCTAAAACTGCTTGTCACTGGGCATTGTACTTATTGTGATGAGGGACAGCCTCACAGTAGTGAACATCTGTAGGGCTTGGTCTTTAACATGTGATGTCCTTGTGTCATCATTGCTGTTGTTGGGATGTTGTCATTCCAACTTTTGCTTCACACGCTGTACCATTTTTATAAGCAGTAATCCAGAGCAACCTTTTGCAGCTACAGAATTCAATAATACATTGTCAGCAATCAATTACAGAAACACACAGTATTCAAACACACTATTTGTGTCATTATTAAAGTACAATAAATTCTCTTTTTCAGAGGATTGTAATAGCAGATCAGATTTTAACAAAAGACACGTTAAATCCCCAGAGCCCAATCAAAACAGCCTCTTTTCTGTCACTTTCCCTTTGTTAAAAGCTTCCTCTGCTCTTTTGAAAGAGCTTTTATTCTTCCTTAGAGAATGCCTCAATTTTAAAATCATCACAGTAAATTCTTGTCACACATATTTTATATTCTCTCCCCTAAGAAAGGAGAGAAAATTCATCTGCTAAGTCTTGACTGGTAGTTAACTCTCTCTGCTTCTTTCTAGCCCAGTCATTACATTCCTTCTATGTTTCTTTCTGTGTTGCTGTCCTTAGAAAATATGCTCCAAAACCACAGGCTTGAAGAAAGGTATACACTGTGCCAATACAAGTTTCATTTCGGGATCAGACCACAGCCACCTGAAATTTCTTATTCAAACTTTCAAATAAATTAACCTAGCCCGTTTCGGGGCACACTGCTTTAAACAATTAGTTAAGTAAGATCCTTAAGCCAGCATATCCTGACCTAATGTATCCACCTCCCAGATGAGCTTTATGATCTATGCCCCATCTTTGCTAGCCACTATGCGCATTTATTAAATGTAGGTATTAAAACACTCTCTAGCATGAGGTACTTGTATGATGAGCCCTGGAGATGGTATAATGCACTTCTCAACCTACTCCCTTGACCTAATTGCAGTTATCTATTAAAAGTACAGCCAAACACTAATATTTCTTCGCTAAAACCAATGACTAGCTTGAGGGTTTTTTGGTATATGCTAATACCAATAACTGCTAAAGACACTTCTGTGATTATCCAACCAGGCTACTCATCATTTATCACTGCAAATTCTCCCAACTCAGGGAAAAAAAAATAATCCTCCTATAAAGCAAATGAGCAAGTAGGCTATCAGATGCTTTCACATACTTTTATGGTTGATTTATTTTACAAATTATTCTTCATCCTTTTTCTTATATTTTCCAACTATTTGATCATGGAAAGATGTGCTGTATCATTGCTACTATATATAGTGGATTGTATAGGGAAGGCCAGTGCTAGTAAATGAATCCATATAAACTACCAAAAAAAGGATTGTCTGCTTTGATTTCAGTTTAGATCAATTCCTTATCAGTCAGAGAACCCTGAAAACTTGCCTCATGTACTTCTGTTTATGACTGGCATATTTACTTGTTTTAAAGGTTGCACATAGTATAGATAAAGATTTCATCCTCTGCTTTGTTGCCAAAAATGTAATATTATGGCCTCCTGTTTTCTCTCAGCATGAAGGTGATACTGGTATTTGGATTTGGGTGGACTTGTCAGAAGAAATTACACTGAAGGACCTTTTTTTTTTTTTTTTTTTTTTAATTTGACCATTCTCCGGTAAAGCGGGGTCTTTGGAAAACTGCCCACTTGTCTGTCAGCTACCTTTCCCAGCAGGCAAAGTTCAAATAATTTTCACAACTGTAGTAAGCTCCCGTTTGAGGCTGTGCATGTTCAGAACAACTGGAAGATTAGGTAAAAGTTAGAAGTAGCTTTCCATCTCTTCCCATTTCACAAAAAAACTGTAGAAATTCACACGGAAGCACTCTGCAGCTCACAAAATGTGATCAGGTTACTGTTTGATACCTATCACTACATAATTTTGTAGGCTGCTTGCTTTAACTCTAAAATCAGCGTCTTTGGTTTTTTGTCCTCAAAAAAAGTCAAACTTCTCTGTCTCTTGAAAATCACTCACAAGCATAGGGCCTCTCAATCTTTCTTTCAAGAGTAACTGCTGTGCTTTCTTAGTATGCAAGGAAATGCCTAAAAACTAGAGGAAAAAATCTCTAGCTAGCCTACTTCAAGGGACCTAGACAGATCCTTCCCATGACTGCTTGCTTAGCAGACAGCTTAGCTGTATAGTCATCCATGTGTAGTTTAATGAAAATGTGAGGAATAGAGGTTCCTTACAAATTGTTTTTAGAAAGCTAGTATTGTTTGATGAAAGGTTAGCATAACCTTTATAAAAGTCTTCACTCATTGTTAATTTCCTAAACTGTTTATCTTGTTCATGGTAACTTCTATTTTTATAGTTGATGGTACTATATTTTTGGCTACAACTTTTTTTCTCCTGGAGTAGAACGTCTATTCATGTAGAAGTCAGTTCTAATCAGCAGATACTGCACAAGGATGTTACCTGTCAGTTATGATTCTCTTAAGTAACATTAAATTTTGGTGCTTTGACACTATAATGAGTCTTTGGTGAAACAGCCTAATACATAAGATACAAGCAAATAAATTGGATATTTAAATAATATCAACATTCATGATAACCGAATTTTTCTTGGCTTATTTTAATATTTGCTTGAGGTGGGCTTAGATTGGCTTTTCGGGCTATAACAACCGTAGCATTATTTAGGATTTATCTTTCTGAGCAGTTTTGCATCATTTATGCTGAATTAACTGATGAAGTGTAATTTCTCTGTATGTAATTTTGTATAATCTGATAATAAGCACAGTTAAAAAAATTGGCACATGCATCATATTTTCAGGGCTGCAATGTAGTTTTAACAGCACTTCATGACCTGCTGTGAATTAGTGTGTGTCTGAATGGGACTGAGGACTGTTGTATCCATGGGATCTCAAAACACTCTACAGTACAGCAGATTTTTTTGAAGTAACTTGATACGAACTGGGAACAGAACACTAATCAACAGGCTTCTGAGTGCTCAGCTTTTACCCACTTAACTCATGTATTTCTCATGGTCTTAAGCATAAGGAGGTTTTATTGATTTCTTGCTAAGACCTTTGACACATTTTGTGTTATCAGTAGTGCTTGCTATGTTTGGGGTGGACATTGAAGTATTTGTCTACAGCAGACTGAATGGAAAAGCGTAGTCGCTGACTTCTCCACTTTATAGATTCGTAAAGAGAGACTAGGTCTGTCTTCCTTTGTTTTGGAATCCTGGTGGCTTTTTTACTAGTGATAGAAGAAGCAGTGGTATCTCCATCTCAGGAAAAGGTCCTAGGCAACCTGTTCTTGAGAAGCGGTGTTGGACTAGGTGATATCCAGAGGTGCTTTCCAACCTGACCCACTCTGTCATTCCTCACCAAGGAGTAGGTCTGATCAGTCAAGAACAAGAACTTCTTTGAACAAGCACTTATCAGGCTCTTGAGAAATATAGCCAAAGAGATGAGTTTACTGCCTGCAGCCCTCAGCAGTATCAGTTATGCAATTGGAAACCTTTCTTCACACAGAAATGCCACTGCTCTTCCACTCATTGAGTTACCGATTTTCTGGTGCAAGGTTTTTTAAAGTGTTTTAATTCAGTTTATACTTCACAGTGGCAGGAGCTGATTTAAGATGTTTTCATTAAATTTGAAGTGGCCTGTATCAAACTGGCTAGAGAAAAGTGAGCCCCAGGGGATAGCAATCTTATGTTGCTTTGTTTTGTGTGTGGGAAGAGAACCCTTGCAAAAGTTGAACTTAATGGGCCACATGAGCACTACAAGTCAAAAGCAGAAACCGTTGGCCGCCATCACTATCAGGAAGTATCAGCCATTATTATTTGCGATGCCTTGTATGATAGAGGCTATGTGACAACAGCAAGCTTTTGTGCTTGGCATTGCAAAAACAGAGGAGAAAACATGATCACTGCCACAGAAAGCTCCATCTGAATATCCATAATTATGTAGACCAGTGTCTGCAGGATGCCATGAGAGGCTTGCACATTTGTACTAGTTTTATGAAAGAAATGTATTTCCTTTTATTATAAATCAATGTTTTTATTTCTACAGTTTAATTATCAGAAAAAAAATATTATAAAATAGGTCAGATGAGGAAAAGGAATGGAAGTTCCTAATCCTGAAAAGAAAATAATTTTGGTTTATGAAAGGCCAGGCCATAAGCTAGTTATTTGTATTTTTCTATTAATACAGGCATGAAGTCGTTATTCTACGGGCACCTTTTATACATCTTATATGTAACCCATAGGTTTGGAGAGTAAAACTACTGCCCTAAATATTAAGACTGGAGGAGCTGTGCTTTACTTTGTTTGGAGCTCTTTTAATTTGGTGGCTAGATTAGCATATTATGCAGTAGATTTGGAACCTTTTCAGTGACACCATCAGGGAGCTTCCTAAGAATAAATGACAAGTTCATTGCTGAACTGAAACAGTATTACAACTGGAGCTGTAGCAGTAACTGTAGTGAAGTCACTCAAGCCTTCTAGTTATTAATGCCATTTTTTAGGGTCTTCAAAGTTTGAGAGGCTTCTACCTTGAAAATTTTATGTTCTTCCATAGCAGACCTCAGCACAAAGGTGACTATATGGAATATTTGAACAAAGATACTTACATTGCATTCGTGGAGAGAGAGAATTCATATATTGCGTAAGACAGAAATGACTGGAGGACTTTAACTAATTTACAGGAACATAATGTCCTCAACTCCAGGGAAGTAGAGAGATGAACTTGATGGTGATGAGGGCAATCCTAAGTGCTGATAAATCAACAGTATTTGTAAGTTTCCTTCTGTAATAGTCCTCTGCTCCTTGTACAGGATTGCTTCTTCACTGTCTGTTTCACCCCCAAACACTTGCAATTTCCATACTTTTGCTAATAAGATTTTAATACTAGAGGGACACGATCTATTCCAGATTAACTCCTCTTCATGTTTCCAAATGGAATGACATAGCAGGAAAGTGACTGCATCAGTGAAAGGGTGTTCAGCTTGGCATATACAATTGTGCTGGTGATTTTGATTTTAAATAGGAGTTGGTTAGCTGGCCTTAGAAAACAGCCACAAGTTTACATCTATGGAAGTCTAAGGAGTCTGGCTTAAATACTGGTAACCGCTGTTGGCTTATCAGTAGTTGTTTCTGTTTCTTGTGAGCTTGGGAGCTTGTGAAGTTTTAAAAGTGTGTGGCTACGTCCTGGAAATTCACTGAAGCCGGTTACTGCTTTCTTCGGTACCTGTGCAAAGCCTAGCACAGTGATCCCATACTTTGGGATCCCCGGTGACATGGTTGTACAAATGAATAGTTGACAACAGCTGGTTTGCTTGCATTTGAAATCAGTAATTCAGACTGAGTGCATGAGGTGTTAGTATGTGTGTGTGCTTGTGTGAAAGACAGGGCAGGCAAGACATAAAGGTGTTCATGCTGCATTTACAAATAGTATTTGAATGATCTTGTTTATGAAGACACAAGCAGACTGAGCAAAGGCACATATTCAAACTTCTGATTCAAGGATGCATGAACCTTGCCTGTACTTTTTGTAAGTAATAGCATTTGGATTTTCCATCTGCAAATGTTCATAATTCATTTGAAGGAGTAGTCCTTAACTGTGCTGTTGTTGAAAACCGTAGGGGTTTTGGGGGTTTTTTTTTCTGGAAAGGATATAGTTATAAAGCTGTGGTTAAAATCTTACTAAATACTAGTATATAACTGTTTGTTTGGGTGGAAAGAGAACTGAGAGTACAGCCTGTTTGTTCTCATTGAAAATCCTCAGAAATCCAGGGTCAAAATTTCATCACCTCAGGCCTATGTGCAACCTATGGACCTGTGTAACATGGAGGTCTGCCTGCTTGCGTGCAGCAAGCAATCCTTGGGGACAATGTTTTTTGACAGAATGGTTTTGTACTGCTTCTTTGGTGTCACTGGACCTACATAGTTGCTCCCTACTTATACTTACTGGGAAGGAGAAAGTCACTATGGTTTTAAAATACTTTAAGTTAAATTAGCTTGTTTTTCCATGGTTAGAGTTTGCTTACTGTATAAAGTGAGCCATTGGTAGCAGTGAGTATCAGCCACTGGTGCAATCACAAACAATATAGCCGTAAGATTTGGCAAAGAACGAACCTGGTTCAGCCTTATTCACTCCTGGCTCTTTCTGTCACTAAGGATTTTATTATAGGTCAGTGCTTATGCTTATCAACCTTTGCTCTGTGGACCCTTGCTAGTCTTTAAATAAAAGTGTGAAAAAGCCCTGCACGTATACCTTTGCCCACAAGCAAAGAAACAGAACACTGGACAAGAGAGGTAAAGGAGTTAACCCTTTCAAATTTGTATTGACTCATAAACAGGGTAACTTTGCACAGGATGATGCTTGTTCTTCCCACCCCCCCGCCCCAGGAGTTAAAAATTATTTCTAAATTTTGAGAAACCCTGTACTAGAGGTTGCTGTTGTTGAAACAGCCCTTTCCAGCTGTGGATACTTTGCCAGAGAGACAATATTTTAAAATAGGTGTACATATGCCAGGAGGCACAGAGGTTGATAGGAACACGGCAACGTTGCAGCTCAGTGACGGAGAGAGATTTCCTGGCGCTTGCCACTAAAATGCCCCATTTCTCCAAGAGGATTTGAGAGTGCTCTGTCTCTTGATTGATCACCCAGTAGCCCTTTTAATGTGTCTGCAGGCTGGACATTGGAAGAAACTGCAGTTCTCTGCCTGTCTTCACAAACACACACAGTTCCTTACCATCACTATGCCCTTAGCCCTGATGTGGAGGGGCCATTAAGGGCAATTCAGCCCATATTGTGTATGTGATTTTTGATTTCTCAGATGAGGCTGCCAAAGCAGAGAACAGTTAATGCCAGTTACAGTCGTGGCTTTTGTGTGAAGAACATTAGTCCAGTAAGAGCTGTCCGGGGACCACCAAGCTGTTTTACACAAGCCAGCAAACAAGCCACCCAATGGAAATTGTTTTCAGTCTTGAAAGTACAGTGTCTCGCCAGAGCCTTTGGAAAAGCTCTTGCAAATGCAAACTTTCTTCCCATGTTGGAACCAAGAAATTCTTTTAAAGTCCTTGGTGATGTCTCCACCTTGAATTTTCTTTTTTCTTATAATGCACTTCTGTTTTTTCATGCGTGCTTTAAAATTATCATCTAAATGTGATTAAATTGTGTATGTGCTTGAGGTCTTCATGGACTTTTCCTGTTAACATGAAGTTACGTGTAACCAAGAGACTGTGCTAGAGTGTGCTGTGTGAAAGCCTCTGTGCCAGGTAGGTTCACATTTCACCAGGGTAGCATTAATTTCTTTTTACTCCTCAGTTTACATTTCCAAACATATCAGTACACAAGTACTGGAGGATTAATTTTACATCTTGTAAAGAGGTTAGCATTGTTCATGATAATGCACAGTCTTTGTTATAATTACAGCAAGCCATGGGAAGGTTCAACTATTTCATTAGCTGACTGAAAACAACGAAGTATAAAGTTTCATTAAAATCAGATGTAATACTTGTGTTCCAAGATCTGTTGGAAACTAATAGGAATAATGTAAGCCATAATATCCCAACTAAGGCTGAGCTGTGCTAAACACATTGGGGGTCATACTGCAGTGATTCTGCATTAAAATACATCGTATCACAATCCCAGCCTCTGAATGTAATCTCCAGGAGGTGTGGAGAGTTAAGGCAACACAATGTGTGCTTTGCTTATGAAAGCATGTATGTCGGGCTCTTTCCTGCAACCAGGTACTACATTAAGGAGCTGACTTGGGTACCTTGGTTGTATTTTACTCACAACTTAAGTTGTCACAAATGGCAGCTGGAGTGCATGACAGATGACCTGAAGATGCACCAGCAGTTTGTGGACTCCTTAGTTTGGAAACTGTGCAGTGTTGATGTAGGGATTCTCTCTCCAATTAATTTTTCCAATAAATAATTGTGGTGTTGTATGGAAGTGAAATACAGCATCCTGATGATTACTAATGGCCACATTTGGCTTTTCATTTCTTCTTGCTCTAAGAAACCTAATTGGGCAACTCCTCCCTCAGAAAATAAGCAATAGGTACTTTGTGTTTAAAATCTGGAACTCAACAGCAGCTCCTAGTAGGAAAGAAAGGGGACAGGAGGATTTGATTGCTGTTACGCCAAAGACAACACAGTCACTTGAGTAACAGCAGTGCTCAGTGTTAAGATTATAGCTCCCCTCGCCGGACAGGGAGTCATGCCCTTCATACTAGCGTAGGCAAAAGGGGCACATGACTGAAGGGATATGATGGACTCTTCCAACTGCATTTCTCTTGCATCAGTTTCTTCTAAACTGAGGCAAGAAATGTGGTTAGGGGTTAAGCCAAAAAATGTAAACAGACAACTTTTAACAGGTCCCTACATGTAACAGAAGAGAGAGCGAGCTCCAGTTTCTCCATCCCCACAGTCCAGGCAATAAATTCTTGTCCTGCTTTATTCTCCTTTACAGATGGTTTGGAAAGGCAAGATTTTAAAATAAAGGAGGCAGAAGGATTTGGTTTATTCCTTATTTAAAAAAACAAAAGTCTTACCCAGCCCGAAAGGCAAGGCTGTAATTGTGAAATGAATAAAATAATTGCACATAATCTAAGAGAAGAAAATGGAGGCCTTCAAATGTTTTGTTTGTTTTTGTGAATACTTATTTAATTTCAGTAGCTAAAACAGTGGAGGAAAGAAGCCCTTGTTTGAGTGTGGAGAACAGTGTCTGTTAAGCTGTAAAAGCTCTCATTCTACATGTTCTGAGGAAATCCCAGGAAACAGGGAAGTTAGATCACCATAACGTGTTTAAAATTAAAGGCCATTCTGATAGGAAACATAACAGCCACAGCAACAACATGACGATGTTTGAAATACAACAAAAATTAAGAAACTCATGACCAGCTTTCAGCTTTCCCTCTTAAAAGGTGTGTTATGATTGAAAGGTTTGGCCTTACTGTCTGTTTTCTATCAGTAAGCTTCAAATGCTGAAGCAATGGGGGGTAATACAATTCACAATCCATTGGCTTTATCTAGATGTAGATTGAGAGCTCAGTGGAAAACCTGCTGAAATTGAGAAAAAAGTCCCAGAGATTTGCAGTGGCTTGAATGAGATGCAAGATCACTTGGGGTCTTTCTTCCCAAAACTTAGGAGCTGGAACCTTGCCTTCTCGTTAGCTCTCGCAGGAAAACATCTGGGGTGAAGCAGAATGAAACAAAATAGAACAAGCTGTGTCTGAACTTCAGCCAGACAATGCACCCTGCTTTGGATAGATACGAAGGAGATTGTAAATGAAGAAGAGAGGATACAGACAAAAGCGGTCTTTCCAGTGGTAGAAAATAGTCTGTTTGCTGTGCAAGAAGTGAGAGTTCAGCTTGAGGAGCTTGAGAGACTGTTCAGTGGAGGAACAGCGTCTTTTGTGAGTTGCTAAACAGGAGGTTTCTTAAACTGCAGAAGTCTGAATCCCAAGGGAACTTTGATGTGCTGCTGGAAAAGTGATTTGTTAGAAAGTGTGCCTGTGATAAAGGTACCTACATAGAGAAGGAGGTCTGACTGGGTTAGAAGAGAGCTGGGAATATAAAAGTGATACAATATAACCTGTGTTTTGATTCAAGAACCTCTCATGGAATGAGCTGAAGTAACAAAACTTCAGAAAGCATTACAGCCTTAGTTGTGTCTTGATACCTTTCATCACACAAAATGATATTCAGCCCAGAACTAAAACATTAAATCGGAGGATATGAAATAAAAAATAAGAAGCTGAAAACATGACTTTTGACTAAATGAATTGGCTGTAAAAACTGGGGTGAAAATGTGGTATAAAATTATCAAAGCTCTCTTTGCAATTTTTGCAGCACTTTCTCAGCCACAAATATGCTTTCCCACATAAGACAGTAACTGTTTTCTTTGTAGAGCTATCATTAAGTACAGCAGAATGCCAAGTGAATATCAAAGCTTTGAATGCAAACTATTAATGTTTTATTTTTTCCTTCCTTCCTTTGGAAAAAATTGAGAGGTTTATTTCAATTATGCATTTTCAACAGATTCAGATTACAAAATAATATATTCTACACACATATAAAAATGAAGATGCCTAAAATTTCTTTCAGTAAGATCTTTGTAAAAGATCTGTTCTTTCCTGCGGAATGTGTGTATGAGACCTTTGGAAAAGTGAATAATATTTTCAGCATACAGATGGCAGTCTGCTTTCTAATTCCAGTTTGTCTGATGGGCCAGGCTGAACTTTCTTACTGACCAGTAGTGACTGGATCATGCATGAACGCATACTAATGCACAGTGCTGAAGCAATGGTAGTTGACTGAGAACAAGTATTAAAACTGTACATCTGAGGTGTATTTCAGTCTTTGTGATTTTGGAGCCCTGTTAAGTTTCTTCTTCGTAATTAGATTGTTGCAAGCAGCATGGCTGATGAAATGTAATCATCACAACTCCATCTAGGGCTGGGGTTGCATTTCAAGAAATGTGAGTTACGTCTACATGGCACAATGCAGCATTGTGTAGCTATAGCAAGCTAGCTCTGAGGATCAGAAGTATAGCCTTGTGAGCTGCAAATATACCCCTAGTGTTGTGCAACAGAGGAAGCTCAGGAATGCAGGCTGGTGGCAAGGTAGGCACAGGCAGGCATACTGAGAAGCTTGTGTAGCCCTGACCTCTTTCCTACTACTCTGTTGACCTGCACTGTTTACTTCATTGTTTGCAACCAGAGAAAATGGCAGATACGCGTATGTTCTTTCCGCGCTAAATGTAGACTCCAATGCTGGGAATGTATTGGAAGGACTTCTTCAAAAAGTGATACCATGCTTAAGAGGAGGATTCTCTGGATTCATGGCCTATATTCCTCAAGGGTACTGTGTGTAGTCCTGGCCTCTAGGAATTGGTCTGCCAATTACCTCTTAAACCAACTGCAAATTCAGTAAAACATGATGTGTTTCAAACTGTGTCTGCTTCTGTCTTATCTTTAGGAAACGCTTAAGTTTAAACCTCTTTATATTTTAGTAATGTTCTAATAATAGCTGAAAAATCTAGCTGTTTTATTACTGACCCATGTGCATTTTCATCCAGTTATACAATGAACTGCCTTGCTGGGGAGTAACCATTTGAGGGGTTTTTGTGTGTGTGAGCTCTCATCTGGAATATTTTAGAAGAGGATTAATCACTTCCCAGTTGTTGAACCTGAAACAAGACTTTCTGACTAAAATGCCCGTAACTTAATTTTCCTGTGGCTGGTTATAAAAACCACCAAGAAATCATGCCATCCAGTGAGTATACTTTAATTTGGTTTTAGGGAGAAAGAGACTCAGTTTGGCACAGAGTCATGGGGTAGTGGAAATATTCATACAAAAATAATAGACAACCTTTTTTTTTTTCTATACCCTATAACCCTTATGCAGTAAGTTATTTTCACTTGCAGAAGCATGGACTCTCTTGCAGGGCTTTCCTTGATCTAAGAGGTGGTAGAATCATTTGGCAACAACCAGAATCTTGCTTTTTCATTTTCATGTTGCTTGCAAAGGGAGCAAATGAAACAGCACAGATTGAGCACTGGGGTGAAGTTATTTGATTACAAAAATTAGGTATAGAAAAGAATATCATTGTCTGCATTTGGGAGTAGAACATGCGTAACATATCAAAATGCTCTGGGGAAAAGTACGTTTTCCACAGATTAGTTGCTGGACCCTGTCCTATTGCATCTTCACTGCAGTCATTATCAGTAGATGAGGAAAATTAGAGCTAGCCTGAATATGACATTAGTTGCTGTAATCCATCTCCGATGCTACTGATTTAGCTTGCACCTCCTCCATGGAGGTGCATTAGCACGTGTCTTGAGTCACACACATCAAGAGGCAGATTACCAAGCTGACTCCCACCTCACACTTCCGTGTAGTTAGGATGTTTTTTTTCTCACAGGGCTGCAGCGCACAGCCACAGCCTTTTCTAAGGTGATGCCCATGGGCAAATCACAGGTAGTCAGCAAACCACTGAAACCTGCCATCCCATGGGTGTTGCACAGAGTGTCATGGAGCAGGAGGGAGGCTGACAATCTAGTGTCTGAGGCTGGAGCCAAATACCAGACTCTCTACTCGAAGTGTATTTGCTAGTCTAATACAATGACGTCTTCTCTGTTACATAAACTAATGTGTCAGATGCAGTAATCAGCTCAACAGGACATGGCACTGTCTTGTGTTAGAAAAGAATTCACCTTCTTTCTAAGGAGGAATTAGAAATCTGCTGTTGTTAAGAGCCAACTTCAATTCTGCAGGTAAATAGTCTTATGAGTTTATTCCAGAGCTCCTCTTGTCCCACTGCTTTTGGGATGCAAGGAGGAAAAACATGTCAGAAGCATTGAAACAATCTCTCACTCCTGAAATGCTCAACCTGAGGTGGAAATTACTGCTGAAATGTGCTCTTTATGCCATAAGGCACACTACAAACAACTGACAGCTCTTAGACAGCAAATTCTTCACCAATATAAGGCCAAGAAGTTTCTAAGAGTAGAGCTAGCCAACAGTTTCCTGTGAAAAGATTTTTAAACCTAGCATGGACTATTTTTTCTCAACAAGGATTTTCAGTTTGTGTTAAATGTCTCTATTTTTTACCAAAGAGGTGTGGTTTTAAGGAAGAAAAGGATCCATTTTTTTCGAAAAGAGTAAGTATGTAATATAAAAAAATTTTCACAGGAAAAAAGGGAAATAAATTGGGGGCTTTGGTTTCCCCCCCAAAATAGCAGTGAAAATCAGGAGAAAACTCTTTCTTCAAGTGACGTAAAAGATATTTTCTGTATTTGAGCTTTTCCTGCTACTCTGTGCTAAGGGCAAGACTTTATTTCATCATAAATATTATCAACAGCCACTTGTATGATAATCAAAGTGCCTTACAGGCAAATAATAAATAGTTTATATATATGGAAGATATTCACAAAAGAGTATTTTAAAAATGAAACTCTAATTGAACACTTTCCATAATGTAGCTGCTTCCATAAAGCCCCATTAACACATCAGTAACTCAGTTTCCATTTCTCAAGCTGCTGGGACATCTGTGTTTTAGTGTTAATACCTGTATGGACATAGAATTTTGACTCAAGCAAAGTATCATGTTAAAGTATCTATGCATTTAGAGTAGTGTCAAGTGCAAATATTGGCATTTAAACCTAGTATTTTCTAGACTGCCAGCTAAATGTGTGTTTAGGATGTTTGGCTGTGGTCACGTAAATGGCTGGGGTTTTCCTTCTGTTGTCGCAGGTTGCTTTCTGTGACTGACTATTCAGCTTGTTATGTCAGTGTGAACATTACTTTTTAAAATTTGAATATTTGAAATAATTTCCTTGTTTTACCCAAGCTGGAATTTAGATATCTGAAATAGATGGGTTCACAGTATGATGTATTTGGTGTGGTTCTGAGTGTCACAAGATCTATGCCTAATTTGAAGTGCTTAAAGAAACTTAAACCAATTTTAAGTATTTTGGATAGGCCACCGCAAAATTGAAACACTAAAATCACTTCATACACTTGCCATGTAAAACTTTGCCTTGATCTACTATGACTTACCTTTGAGAAGTCCAACTGGAATTAAAAGATAAAAGCTGTGCTCATTACTGTTATTCCTTGTGTGTGTTCCATCATTGATGAGGGCTGTGCTGGCTTTCACAGTGATGATCTCTGTGATGATCTCAGAACTCCTGAATGTGGAGCAGAGTAGTATCTTGTGAACGTATGTATACTCATCACAACATCAGTATCAACTTAAATTCCTGCTTTTCATGTATTTGGTATTCGGGCATGATAGCACCTTCAAACAATCCAAGCAGATTGTGATCCTAAAATAAGATGAATTTCTAGATCTTCTCCCTTTCCTGGAACAATGCAGTGTATTCTCAGTGGTCATGTGGCCTCCATATTTATGGAAGTCTCATCATAGTCCCATCTACCTTCTGACTTTGCACAGATTATTTGCAGATATACATGTGAAAGTATGGTAAATATTATTTTTCATTATATCAAAAATTGTACTAGAAGTACATAGAAATAAGAATATAAATTTCTTTGGCACATACCTCATGCTTGCTATGTTTCTGCCCAAGCCTCTGGACAAGGTTGACTGTATTTCAAGGATGCAATAGATGATATTTGGAAAAAAAAAATGGTTATAGCATTTTTAGTGGCTAAGGATCTCAGCAGGATATGTGAACGCAAATATAGAGCACTTTGCTTGTTCACTGCACTTTCTCCAAGGTGCTGGAAGAACTGTTCTTTTGGTAAGTATAATATCAGTGTTATTGTAGATAGAAACCAACATTTCAGAAGAGTATTATCTTATTATATGATATGTAATGAACCTAATTCTCAGATGTCTTGATGTAGAGCCTTCGTGTGTGACTTCCTTACTGTGTTAAGACCAAATACTTGCATTTCTAGTCACATTGCAAAGATGAACAGGAGAGAGTGCTGTGTAGCTGCCTAGTCAGCTAAAGGGTGATGATTACAGCCACCATAAAGGGATGAGGAAGCACCTCTGCCATGTTCTCCGCTGCAATAGCAGAAGCACATGTTTGCTCATCAAATTCCTTCTGCAGTTGGTCCCTCAGGGAGATAAGTGTGGTCACCTCCCAAGCTTGCTAGTTCTAGTTCTGATACATCTGCTTTGAGAGTGGCAAATTAAAACAGTTGCATGGGGTGGAGACCGCTGCCACCAGGGCACATGGCCTGCATGTGAAGCTGTGGTCTTCTTGGGATCTCAGAGCATTCTTCACGGGGCACTAGCATGGGCCAGCCCTCTTTAGGACTGATGCAAGCAGGAATTTCCAATCCCTGCCAGACAGTTAAAAGGCTACAGAAAAATAAAAACTTCTGTGGGTTCCTGGAAAGTTTTCTCTGTTGCCCCTCGCTGGTCTGACAGACCTCCAATCACTCCCTGGGAGGAATGGCAATGTTCTCCTAGCATCCAGTTTGTCTCTGGGTTTGTAAACTTGTGCTAGAGCCATTAGCTGAATATGAGGCCTCTACTAAGTGCCAAAAGCCATGATAAAATAACATTTGTTGCAGATACTGCAGCCTCCTGCTGGAAGGAGACATGATATCAGTTTGGTGATACAAAAGTACTTTAACACCTAGAAAACATCTCTGTCTATTCCTTGCTGGAAATGTGTTTAGCATCACATTAAACGTTCATGACAGTTCACCACAAGTTATTATATGTTGCTGCCACCGCCACATTGCAAAAGCCTCACTGGTGGCAGGGTAACATGAATTCATAGCATTTGATACCAAGAGACTTTCAGAAGACAGACATGCAAAGACCTTTAGCTTTAAATTATTTCATTCCTGTCATTCCCTCAAACAGCTATGTGAAACAAATCAATGCATCGTCCCTCATCAAATCATTTCTCACTGCTCAGCTGTGGAATTTTAGGATATTAAGAAGCTTGTGAGACGGGTGTTGATTGCCAAGTTAGCGGAAACTTTAGAAGTCTGTGTCAAAACTAAGCTTGTTTGACATGTGGGACCAAAATATTTGCAGTTATATAATGATGAGGAGGCTTTGGCTTTTGTTTTTGGTTTGCTTTTTAGTAGTTCTGGGATAGCAGTTGATGTCCTGTTTTGCAAAGCACTAATGTTAGAGGACTCTCTGATGTGGAGAGGAAACTGCACTATTTCTTGGGCTGAAACACTACAGATTGTTGCTTCATGACAATGAACAAAAAGTAATGAAAACTGTAGCAATCAGACTTCTGGGATGGAGGTCTCAGACATACATGGTTCACAAATGAGCATGCACTGCTTTGAACTGTAGATACCACACTGCTTGTTAATGTCTGTGCACTGCCTGTCTATGACTCACATGTGCCCATGTCTGCACAGCTGTCCTCTGGTAGGTGGAGGCTGGGGCTCACCGAAGTACATGCCAGTTCCTTGATTAGATTGTCTAGCCTGTAGATTTTTAATAAGTGACATACAGGTCTTTTTCAGGATGCTAAGCCACGAGGATTCTTAGTGACTGACATGTCACCAGGGAGGTTTGAAGCTAGTCTGGCGGTGGCACAAGAAACTCTGGTCTTGGAAACTTTGGCCTGCTTTGTTCAATTTTAAAATGAGTGCTTGTTATTCGCTGTAAGCTATTAAGAAATTATCTATCATAGTAACTACTACTGTATGTGTTCCAGCATTACCTGTACCAGCAATACAGACCTGACACTTATTCCAGGTTACTCATGTATTCCCAGGGAAAGATGTTCTGGGAAAGGGAAATGAGTAGTGGTGGTTGTTATCCTGTCTGTTTTCATTGTTTCAAACAATGCTATCTTTAGATATGTGATTAGTGGGATTGTGCTGCTCTTTTTATCTTCTGCAGCAAACCTCCCCTGGCTCCCACCTCCTAATGAGCCTTTTCTTGTGAGAGACTTGCATGAGGAAAAAGGCAAATCCGTACACAGCATTTGTTCCCCTTGGCAGCAGCCAGCTGTGAATCCAGAGAAGCCACAGTCTCCTGCAGGGCTCTGGTTGATGGCATTAGGAACAGAAGATCCTGCGTACAGTCTTTCAAATGTCAGTCACAGATATGTGGATTCTTGGGATTGAGCCCTGTGCAGTTCTGGAGAGGGGTAAATCCCACCACTTCTGGCATCAAACTGATTAAAACTCTACAGAATAACATGGCAGAGAGGTCCTCAGAAATGGTATTTCAGCCACCAGAAAATATATGGTCTTAAATAAGCACTTTGGTTAGTTTGAATAAGGATAACAAGTCCTGCTGGTTTAACTGCTTCCGGTCACTTAAATAGAAGAAAAGCTTTGTAGTTAAGTTGCTGAACTAGGACTCAGAAGATTTGTGTTCATTTTTTTCCACCTCAGAATTCCTGGGTGACGTGGACAAATTCTTTAATCTTTGTTCCAATCTAAAAAGGCACAGTGATAACACTCCTTTTAATTATCTTAATTTTTTACATTGTGAGGTTTTACAGCAGGGATTGCCTCTTCCTACAGGGTATAAGGTATTCAGTAAGAGGGAACCTCATTTCAGCTGAGCCTTTCAGTCTTCTTTTGTTGTTACACAGCTAATAATGGTACCTCTGAAATACAACTTGCCTATTCTTTAAGTTTAAAATTAAAGGAAAAAGTTACATACTGACTCCAAGGCTTTTCATATTGCCAAGGGATTTCTTAATGCTTCCTAGAAACCTGTACTGTTACAGAGTTGGCTGGAGGCAGAGACTGAGGATCTGGAACTGGCCAACAGGGAAAGGGGGAGAATGGACTCTCATGTTGAAACAAATCTCATCAGTGCTCGTCTTGCCTGTGGGAGGAGGGAACTGCTATGCACACCAGAGCAGGTGGGTTACTGAATTTGGTGCACAAAGAGCGAAGTTACTGCTGGGACACAAGCTGGCTTCCTTTCATGTTTTAGGTGGTAAAGGCAGTCATGACTTGAGAGTCACTGCATGGCTTTTGAATGAATACAAAGGGACAGACGGTTCTACTTAGTTCTGAAATGAGATGCAATGATATCTGTGAATCACACACTGGCAAATCACAGTAATCTGCCTTACAATGCATCATGCTGCCACACTACCAAACTGCAATGTACTGCAGCAGCAGAAAACCCGCCTCACTGACCTGGGCTGCATCTGCCTAAGGCATAGTGCCATACTGAAGCAGTAAGATACAAAAAGTGCTTGTGCTTTCTGCCACAGCAAAGAGCAATCTCAACAGGAGTCAAGTCTCACTAATCTGGGACTAGCATTGTTTTATTCAGTTTGCAGGATTGCATGCTGTGAATAGTTATTATTGTTGTTGTTCTAAAAATAACCTGGTATTTCCTAAGTTGGCTGTTTGAACCTTAGTGAGATACGTAAAGTAGTGTGAAGAGACGTGCTATCTTAGCGCTAACACTTTCAGAATAAGTTTAACTTCTTCTGTATTAGCTGCCACTTGTATTTCTGCTGTCTGGAGACACTATGAGAACAACTGGTTAATGAATCTTGCCTGATCAGCAGTAGGAATAGTATCAGAAAACAGCCCTACCAGTACCTTTCTAGCTCCATCCTCTTCTCATAGCATTTACTCTTACTTAAATCATTAAAATAGCAAATTGAGGTCCCGTAAGCAGAATGTAATACAAAAGCCAAGTGAACAGCTGATGAAGATCACAACCCAGGTGTTCGTAAATACCTGCCCTTCTCACTACTTTCTCTCATTCTCTTTTAAAATAGTAGAATGATATGTAAGTATTAGAGCACTGAAAGGAAAGAAACAAAATAGCCACCTGATCTGCAAACCTTGAACTCTATAAATACAGAAATTCAGTAGCTAGCAGGTAGGGAATCAGTCATAGAAATCTAGAAGAAATATGTTCTTTTCTGATTCTTTTAACTCCAATATTTAAGATTATAGATCCTTAGAAGAAAGATATTGGTAGAAGTTTGCCTTTTCTCTAGACTGAAAATTGGTTAGAGAATTTTTTAGAATTAGGATAGAATTTTAAATTATTTTGTTTGATTGACTTTGTTGGAACATGAGGGTTTTTGATTCTCTGGGTTTCTGACCGACTGTAGCATAGAAAAGTAGCCTCAAGGATTCTTATTCCAAAAAGTAGCATGTGTGGGAAAAGCAGATATGCAAAACCAAATTTTCTAAATAAAATAGTATATCTAATTTTTTTAGAGTTTTTTAATAAAGCATTTTATTGTGAAGCAACTATAGAACCGTTTGCATTTGGCTTCATAGTGGCTAGTTAAGCAAGGAACATATGGATTAACAAAGTATAAAATGTTCCTGTGGCAAAGAGTACAGAAGATTTATTTGATTATGAGTAGTAGCTCTTTTGGGTTTATGTGCCTAAATGGTTAAAATTTTAGAAATACACATGTATTCACTGATAATGCTGATAACTAGTACTTGATTTCCTGCCTTCAAAAACCCTCATGTCTACTTTTAAGCAAAAGCAGAGGTTGCTGTCAAGTGCAGAGGCTTTGTATTCATAGTCTTTAGTCCTAATGCAACAGATGAATACAGGTTTACATTTCCAATCTACTATGTTAGAGGGGAGTGTACATAGCACAACAAGGAACCAAGGTCTCTTTTATGTTCTAAGCACAAGTCAAATATTATGAATCTAGAGATTAAGAAGGTGTAGATTTTAGTAGTAGTTGTTCATTTATATTAAAAAGATGCAAGTTAACTAGCAGTGAAATGTTTTAGGAGCTTTAGGAAGTGGATACCTAGTTAAGATAAAATAGGAAGCAATCCAAATCTGCAAATAGAGGTAAGAGAAGGTATGACAGATCAAAGAGCACATTCATATGTTGTTCTATATCCACAGCAATTGCCTCAGCCTCTTGAAGTATTTGGTTTCACAGTGGAGAAAAGTGTTCAAGACACCATTGCAGCCTAGCCAGGAATGCTGTTTGCTGTTAACAGTCCTGTGGTGATAGGGAAGAGCTAAAAAAGGGGGTGGCTGGGGCAGGCAGTTTGCTCTGGTACATCAACATCTCCTGCTGGACAGAAGAGAAAGAGTTGGAGGGGAGAGAGCATGCAACTGTGGGTTTGAAAGGATGTCTGCAGGAGTGGCTCCTTACCTTGGGAAAAAAAGATGTAAGATACTGAATCTAAGCTTACAAGCTTGGGGATTAGTCTGCATACCTACCATGTACAGATAAAACCAGCCTGTTTTGCCAAACTGACTTGCCTGTGCTGCAGTGGTGAGAATGACCTCCATGCGAGCCACTGGTGGCATTTCATGGAGGCCACAGACTATGTTTGGGCTGAGGCTTGCCAACCTCACAATGTTCACCGTAAAAGCAGTAAACTGCAGATCCTGTTTTCTCTAGGAAAACGTTCCTAGAGAAAACTGCTTTCCTGCAATTTTATAAGCAATTCCTGCTTATAAAGGAAGACATAACGAATAGCAAGTGAATGAGAAAGGCCTATTCTTGGTTGGAATAAAGGATGTTAAACAAAGATCTTTCAGAAAGGAAGATTTGTGTGGTGCATGACAGAAATACGCTTTCCTAGATGGGATCCTGAAGGCTTTGTCAGACACTAAGGAAGCCTTTGGCAGTGGGATGCTCACTGAGGATCAGACAACCACACTGTAATTCTCTGGTCAAGTGTTTTCTTATTGTTTCTAAATTACTGACTCGGATGACTAACAGGCAGCAACTTCACTATTGTGACTTTCTTCTTTTGCTTTCTTCCTCTTTTTCTTTTCTTGAATGTTGCCATGCATTTTTAGTGTGTGCTTGCAGTCCTGCTTTAGGCTGTTGTGACAATGTGCAGCTTTGATGTTGAAAGTAAAAGCGAGGAGTGCCAGGCTGGTTGTGTTGGATGAGCTTTTGACACATCCTCTTCACTCAGGTCAGAGGAAGGGTCTGTTATACTGGCAAAATCCTGTATAACTCTTTGAAGGTGCAGTGTTGGCTGAGGAAGAGTAGATGGTGTTTTCTACAGCTGACAGCATGCAGCTTTATGGCTTTTGGTATGCAGCAGTGCAAATTCATACACAATTGTGTCAGGCCACTGCAAGTCCTGTTCTGTATTGGTGTGGAGCATTCGGTGCTGTAGATGCTTGAGTAGCACCCTGGTGTAGAGAAGCTGTCAACTGGGAGGGGCACACGCTTCTACTGCTGAGTATTTTTCTGTAACAAGGCAAGCAACAATTTTATCTGTTTAACTGCACAATGCAAATGCCTCTTGCCAAGAGCTTGTCTTCTCAGTTTAAAGACGTGTTAATTGAGTAATAGACAATATTTGTCATGAGGGAACTACATGTCTCAGGGATATCTGCCACTGGATCACGACAAGTTCTGCAGAGCAGTACTTTTTTGAGAAGCACATCCCTGCTGTACCGTGTGGGTTCTGCTGCGGCTATCGTTCCAGACAGGACTGACCATAACCCCTGGAATAGATCAGCAGTGAGCTTTGTTTTGTTATTGTGGTAACCCTTGTAACCTGAGAAGTCAATAGCTGACTTCTTTAGTTTAATTTATCTTAAAATACAGAAATGGCAATGTGCTTCTGGTAAGGAAACCCAATTCTGTTTATTTTTTCCAATCCATAAAGAAACATTGTGTTCACCAGATCTTGCTGCTTCAATCATATTGAGACTACAGCCTTGAGATTATGCCCCTCAAAAAGCCTGTGAAGGATTGCTCTGTCTAAATATTCTTGGGAACTGGTGATCTCAAGGTAATTATTGTATGTTTTTAGTGCCTGTCT
Source organism: Phaethon lepturus (assembly GCF_000687285.1). NCBI lineage: Eukaryota > Metazoa > Chordata > Aves > Phaethontiformes > Phaethontidae > Phaethon > Phaethon lepturus. The sequence goes on along the minus strand of NW_010558069.1, from coordinate 23,219 downwards.
CCATCTAGGATATCAAGTCACTAATCTTCAAGAACTTTTGGAAATCTGATTGCAAAAGTCTGTCTTTAGATGTCTCAAGCAAGCTTGCCTCTCTGATGATGGATACTAGAACTTAGTAAAATCAGTCTCCTTTCAGATATATATCAAATCAGATACTCAAAATCACTAGTCAGTTTTGAAAGCTAGAGACCCTCACTGAGTACTTTTCCATGATGTATTATGTTGAAATATTGCTTGTTTTCTAAAGCTCATAATAATTTAAGACAGCTAGAATTATATGACCTATAGTTCATTTAAAATGTATTTTTTAAAGTTGGATTGAAATTAAAATCAGACTATTCCTGCTTCTGGCGTACATTTTAGAAGTATTGTACAAAGTTTGTATCAGCAATGAGTCATTTGATTTTGATGTTAACTTCCTATCTACTGTCTGGAAACACTGAGGTGTGTTTACTACTCACAGTAAAAGGCAGTTTGATTGGCCCCAGTAGCAAACTTCTCACAAGTTAGTAGATCACTAAAACAAATTGAACATGCAGGCACAGTTTTGAGGACTTGTGAGGAGACAGAAAGCAAAATGACAGACCTGTGTAGGCTTTGCCCACAGCAGGAGGGTCTTGCTCAAACTTCACAACTGTTGTCACTCTTTCATTCATGAGAAAGCTTGTGGGGCAAAGTCCGTGTTACTGGCAGTGCCTTAATAATTTTTCCAGGGATGTGTCACTTCACCTTGAGTAAAATTTGATGATAAGAAAGTTAAAATAGAATCACATTGCTGGAGACAATGAAAGCAAAGTCCTCCGGTTAAAATCCAGACTTGTTGGACATAGCTGATTCTAAAACTGGTTTGTTCTTACGTGCCTTTGGGTTTACTTCTTAAGACATGCTTATTAGGGGAAAAGTGAAAAATGGTCCATTAAGAACAGTGAAGTAGAGAATGGCAGAAGGAGAGCATAGTGAGAAAGTAATAGTGTGGAGATAAAGGGGCAGAAAAGAGCCAGAACAGGAAAACTGGTGTGGGGAAAGGAGCAAGAAGGGTAGTCCCTGATAGATATTGTCCTAGAGGGTATAAGGTACTCTCATTTCTGTTTTCATGGTGTCTCTGCTAGAGGAAAGTTTTGATGTAGGTATTTAAATATGTGTTTTAAGGAGAAAAAAAACCTGCAATGCATGGCTTTTAAAACACAGGAGAAGAAAATCACACTCACATTTAGTTGGGCCAGCCCTGCAAAATAACTCTTAAGAATTTCCCAAAATCACAACCTTGGAGAGGTTCATCCATCTCTGATATTAAGCCTCTGGTTTGTCCAAGGCTGAGTATTGTTTCTGGTTGCTTGTGTGATAAGATAGGTTTTGGCTGATGAATTGAGCAATGGCTTCACAGTGAAAGAGTTGTGTTAGATGAGAATATACTATCCATGCTCACACTGCATGTTTTATATGATCTTTTTTTGAGATGTACTGTTTTTCTCAAGAAGGAGTTGCCTAAAGACCTTGAATATTCAGTTAAAATAATTAACTTAAAATATGTCCAGAATGTGCTGATTACTTCTGTTGTTCATAGCTGGCCCACTCAGTTAAATGAATGTAAATTTTGAAGTGCATAACCTCTCCCACTTGGTATATCTGAAAAATATACATATTGGCCCTAGTAGCAATAACTACGGCCTGTTTATTTGCCTTTACCTTCCATGTGCCTCTGACCAAATGCCTCTTACAAAGCAACAGAGATTATGAAATAGCATCAGAGCTGCATTAAGAAACATTTTGAGGATGTCCTCTCATTTTTGAGACTCATCCTGAAGGCCTCCGTTGTAGGTGTAGCTGTTTTATCTAAAATGCTTTTGGCTTAATTGAACCAATCCCGTAACTATTGAAAGCATTTTTCAAGCTACCCTGTAGTAGTTTATGCAGAGAGAACTCTACTATCTTAGAAAAATTTATGGTTACTGTTTATTTTTTTCTTTAATCCTAATTAAGCTCTTCAGATGAACATAACTGATATTTTTAATCGTTCCTATCATTAAGGCCACACAAAGGTTTCTGTTACCCAAGACAATTTTTAGTGGAGTCATCTATGTATTAAAATTTGGTCTAACAGCACAAGCTTCTTGTCTTTCAAGGGGAATTTCCCTGTGGGACCTATTTGGTTTTATTTTAAATTGTATCCTCTAATGAATGACTAAGAAAATTAATGAGAGCGGGGAAGGGGTTTACCTCACACACTAGAGTGGCCTAGCTGATGATACTGTGAAATATGACTTCAGAAAAAAGATTCCAATTTGATATTTTAGTCTGGTACAAGCTCTTCATGTGTATTTTGGATCCAGACAGCTACTTGAATTACTCAGGTGTATCGGAGACTGAGGAGGAGTTGCCTCCTGAATAGTCAGAGGAATGTAAACTGAGAGGGGCCTTTAAGAATAATTGGCATTAAGTTCTAGAAATTCAGTTATATTTGGACTTACAGAGAAGCATCAAAGCTGCAGATGTGGCCACAGCTATTGCAGGAGTTGCCTCAGAGCCTGCATCATTCCTTCCAGTTGTGCATCTTGACAAGCGTGGCTGCTGCTGGAAGATGGAAAAGTAGGAGCAGCAGGGCATGGAGCAAGCTGAAATCCATGAACCTTTGTGTTGTGTGCATACAAAGAAAGGAAAAGAACAATGTGAAGTAGCTCATAACATTGTGGTGTGGTTAATGCAGGTGTAATATACTTGGAAAAGAAATTGAATTTATTCTAATACTAAAATTGAGGAAAGCAGATTAGTTTGATGCTGGCAGTATGGAAAAAGTGGTGGCACCATTCTGGAAATGGTGTCTGGGACCAGGGCAGGGGGCAAAGTGTAAATGTTGAAAGATTAGCTCTTTCCTTCTCCTCTGCTGCCTCAAGATTTTGTTCAGATCTGGGCAGTTAAACAACAGTAATGGGAGTTTGGCTTTTGAGTGTGTTTTTCAAATTTTATTACACACAGGCATTTGTTAAACCTAGGGATACCTTAAGCATGTTCACATTTTTTGGACCCCAACTGATCCATTTCCAAATGACCTGTGATAAACTTAAGACTGCCAATTTGAAAGTAAACTCAAAGTCATGCAAGGTGTTTCTAAAATATGTGATCTGTTTTGCATGCTATGGGGAGAATTTCCACTTAGAGAAAAAAAAATTCAGTCAAGAAAGAATTGGCTGACTCCCCTGACACTCTGTTGGGCAGAGTTGTAAGCAATTTTGCTTCCTTTGTGGTTTATTTGTGTGCTGGCCCGTATTGCTAAATCTGCTCTCCACATTGCACTGGGACCATGTCAGAGGTGAGCAGAGCAGGACTTGAAACACATTTTCCAGAGTAGCTCAAAGGTATTCACCAACTGTTCAACTTCTTGGAGACCCCACGGCATCAGATCTCATAGCAATGAACATACTGTCTCAAGTGAAGAGTTGCATTGTGTGACAGAGTACTTGGGAACGCATTTTGTGAAGGAATAAAAAAAAAGCAAGTAGTTTTCTGCCAAGTGAGCAAGGAGTCCACCAAAGGGTCCTTGGCCCAGAAGGAGAGAAGGCTGTGTGGTCAAGAGCAGTGGCAGAGAGGAATCAGGTGGGTGTACAAGGGGCAGCATCTTTCCTTTTCAGCAGTGGAGAGCAGCTAGATTGGCTCAGCTTTAACATAGACCTTTACCCTGGTAAAACATAAGGAAAAAAGTGGGTGATGGGGAATCAATCATAATGGAAAAATAATGACTGGAAGTGTTAAGATGCTCAGAAGGAGGTGTTTTCTATGTGTCCATGGAGAATACTTGCTGGTTCAGAATGTGTAAGGTCTCTGAAATCAGAAACCAGGGAATGGAAACTGGATCCACAGCTAGATCTCCCTTGATGGACTTTGTTTGTTACTGCCATCTTGATTATAGATATGAAAAATGATGTGGTTACAGATACAAATCTGGCACATGGAGGAAGCAGTTTTAATTCCCTGTTTCATCACACATTCCAGTGCTGCCTTGAGGAATTCTCAGTCTTTTTGTTCTCTACTTCTTCTTTGGACAAATGATCATTAGAAACCATAAAAATTCCCCATTTTGTGGAGTGTTCTGAAACTAAATGCATGAAAAGTGGAAGGTACGCAGACCCTGTGCTAATAGAGACCATACTGAGACATTAGATATGCATTATGCATTAATTTTTGCTCAGCAATGAGGAAGAGGATTCATTTCTCCAACCCTTTTATTTTTTTACTAAAGTATTGTTTTGTCTCAAAAATATGCATTTCTTTCCATCAAGACTTTCTAAGCTAAATGATTCATGGAGGAGGGGAACAAAACCCCATATTTTAATATGATTATAGATAATTCAATTTCCATGCTGGTGATCAGCAATTAATTAGTAGCTGAAAACATTAATCCAGTCTGTGAACCACAAAGCTACAGTCTATTCCAATGACTCCAAGATAGAGCAAACTTTTGGAGCCAGTTTAGTAATATAAGTACAGCATGAATCTGACCAAAGCGATCTAATGAAAAAGTTCAAGCACAACCCAATGGTCTCTAGAAAGTTAGAATTCCAGAATAATTGAATTCAGAGTAATTTCATCCATTTGTGTGGGCTTCTGTGAACTGGGAGATGGACAAGAGTTTTATTTCATTCTGGCTCATCTAAAGAAATCTTAGACTTTTCCTCAGTGATCAGATTACCTTTAGTTTTCAGTATGACATTTTACAAGAGTTTGTTGGGACTGCCTGCTATTGTTCCTCACGTAATCTTATGGAAATTCTGGGTAGAAGAAAGCACAATGGTTTTACCACCACGATCGGTACACATTTTCCACATACGATAAATGTGAGTGATTTGCTAAATGCCTGCCAATTGCATACTGTAACTTTCCCTTTTATGCAATTATTCATATAAGCCAGAGACTCCAATCAGTGCTAGCTCGCAAATCTGCCTTTATGACAATTAAACCAGTTGTGGTATTGAAATGAGTTCTTGTATCTTGTACCGGCAGCTACAATTTTGGTTAAAAGGATGGTGAATATAATCCACAACAGTTCCAAAAGGGAGAGGTACTGCAAGCAAATTCCAGCGCATTTTTTTGTCTGGCTATTTGCAGAGTTCCCAGCAACTTCCATCTGTCTACCCTGGCTTCCATGTAATAAGTTAATAGTGTAATAATAGCTGATGAACTGGGAGGGAGCAGAGGAAGCAGCAGAGCTCTGCTAAGAATGGAATGATGTGCCCTTATGATGATAAACTGATCCCATTCCATTAAATCACAAAGCTGTCTCCACTCTTCTCTTCATCCCACATGAGCAGCTGAGGAAAAAATCATGGAATTGCTATCGCTCACTGCAGCTGTCAGGAAATGATACTAATTAGTTTAATTTGCAATAACACAAGCACTTAACTCTCCAAATAATCTAAGTTAGTAAGTCGGTTTTTATATTATGACAATGACATGTTTAAGAGCCTCTGGAGCAGTGATTTCTTTAACCTCTGACTCAAATGTCTTACAAAGGAACATGGCAAAACTCTTTGTCCCATGTTATTCCAGTACCTGCTTGTGAGGGCGATTACTTGATAGGAAATTGTGGCAGCGTTACTTAAACAGGAGAAAACTTGGCAGCTGTCATATGCTGGTATTTTGCAAGGCAATGTCAAGTAAAGAACTCTTACTCAAAACAAAAATGCCTGTCCTGTTGTATTAATTACTATAAGATAATACCAACAAAAGATGGTCAAACTGACTTGCTTTCCTCATTTAATGTCTTTGTGCTGTTTCTGAATTTGGCCATAGTTTCCTATTTGTTTCATTTTCTGGCATTCACACACTTGTCTTCTGGTATTGTGTGTGAGTTTCTAATGCTTCTGGCCAAGGCAAAAAATGTTGATGAAACATTTGGAAATACTAGCCAAACTCGAAGAAATATATCACTAGATTGGCTTGAAAATAATGAGATTTTTTTAAAAAACACTTACAAATAAGGTTGGTTTTGCTTGCTTTCTCTTTGCTTGCTTTCTCTCTTTAGACCTTTCATATTTCAGCCTGGACAGTCATAGGAGGTTCAACGTTGTGAAATTCTCTGATATAATCAGCAGCAATTTAATGTAACATCAACATGCTAGCTTTAGAGTTGTGGAGTAATCAAACCTTGGAAATGAATGGGGCACTTTATACCCCTCCACGCTCATGTTTCAGGCTCTATGCAAACTCAAATACTACATTAATTAATGTATTGCTTGTGTTTTCAGTGGTTACTTTGCGTTTATTTAATATTATGATGATAACGATGATGTGGAAAAAGAGGGAGAATAGGCATACACTATCATGGCTGATCTTCATTTTTTAACAAAAACTTACATTTTGGAGCTAAATTTTGTACAAAGAGGAAAATTCAGTGGCAAGTTCCCCAGTGATGGAATTGTGAAAACTGGTAGCTCCTGAAAACAGACACAGTAAGCTGATTTAGAAGCCTTGACTCTGTTGTCTTTTAAAATCTTCAGTAAGACTTTCAAGATTGGATTTTAAGAGCTTTGTGTAATTGGTACAGTTTCACACTGTACAGAATCAGTCACACCCCTCTCAGAATCTCCTCTGCCTCCTGGATTTTATTTCAAGACGTCACTTAGAGACATACTCTTTCCAACCTTTACAGCCCAGTGAGGGTCCAAAAAACCTGAACACCAGGAACAGTGGTAACCATTTTGAAAGTCTATCAGTATCATAAACAGGAAAAAAGTCTCTGTAATCAGGAAAAAAAAAGTAAGAAAACAAAAGCTTATTTACTCAAAGAAAAAAATCCTAGAACTCCTTCTTTGTCCTAGTTTCTTCAAACCTCATAATTCAGTTTATCAACTGTCAATAAGCAAATGCATGTTTCTCTTTTCCCAAGAGCTGATTAAAGCTGTGGTCTCCTCCTGTAATTCACGGCATTCCATCGTGTTTGTTTCTCCTGGAATTTTCAGGCTGAATTACTGTAACTAATATACCACTAACTCTGTACTGCAAAAGCTCTGACCTTTTGAATCTCTCCTCCTTAGCAGAAAATTGGCATAGAAAATTTCAACACAATATATGCTTTTAATGTTTTAGTTTATCTTGTTCCAGAAATACATATACACCATCTTATTAAGTTAGTTTGCCAGCAGTATCAGGTTGGGTTAGAGAGTTCCTGAAGATGAGGAGATAGGAAAAGACGGACTATTCCATTTGCAGTGGATTAGCAATAACCAAGAAAAGACCGAAAACATAGTCCTTTCAGCCTCACTCTGAAATGAGACCATACAGTTAACTCGTGTACAAGTACCCATACACACACTGATCACAAGTCCTCCCAGAAATCCTTTCCTTTTTGGAAATACTCGTTTTTTCATGTCTACTTCAGAAACACTTAGAGAAAGGTTTTATATCTGAAAAAATGATTATCTGAAACATGGTTCTGATTATTTCTTGAATTCAAAATTATTTGACCCTGCACAAATTGAAAGTATTTCCAAATGACAGGTGCTAAATACCTTTGCCAGGCAAACAGATACCACCTTCTTGTGGTCATTGGTACCATGTCAAGGCTGCTGCTTATGGCAGTGCCTTAGCAGCACAGTCCTGCGTGGTAGGAAATGGAGGTAGTGGAGGTTTGCAGAGAAGAGAATGTCTGTGGTAATTGGAAGGTTATAAAATGACAGTCATCTGGGGGTGCTTATGCGCTGGTTGAATCAGTTTAGGAAGTCAATGTTGCTGTTGAGTCTGCTTTCTTTTTTCCTAATGTTGTGAGGTGAATGTTGGTATTTTTCAGGCTGTAGTTCTGTAGTATGTTGCTTTTGCAGAGACATCCTAGGCTGAGACAAAAGCAATAAGCTTTTCATCAGGGTAACAAAAAACATAAAGTGGAATTACCCTTGGCCAGGGACTTCTGTGCTTTCTGGGTAGCTTTTTCAGGCAGAATAAAATATATTTTCCTATGAGTTTTGGCTAGGCTGGAGGCATGGTGTGCGGAGGATAGACAAATGACTTGAACCTCTGTATGAAAAAGTAATAACCAGATGATGCTAGCTCTCTGTGGTGGTATGGAACACCATACCATACCTTTACTCCTTTGAAGAGTAAAGCCTTGCTTAGCACGTGAAACGGAAACTTTGAACTAAAGGTGAGTTGCCACTGGAGGACTTCACTGCACGGGACCAGGAATAACAATGTACTACATTTTTCCTAAAGGAGTAGTTTCTGACACCTTCCTTTTTAAGCTGGAGTTAGCAATTTCAGGTAGTAATATGGATAGGACAGCTTGCTAGTTTTCCCCCACCCTTTTTCTTATCCATTGTTACTGACCCTCGTCCTCAATATACCTGTTTTCCAGTGCTGACTTCAGTGTTATAAAATATTTAGCTTTTTGAAGCTAGATCAAATAAAACATCCAGAGCTACTTTACAGCTAGACTAGACAAATTCTTGTACAGATGTATGTTATGAAAGTAAACAAATAAATCACTCAACAAAATTAAAAATCTTAAGATTGTTGATCAACAACACAAATTCACTATTTAAATACAGGATTTTCAAAAATCTACATTAAACAGAGCTAAGTATTTAAGGGAAAAACTTTTTGTAGCTTTTGCAATGTTTGTACGTTTAGTTAGAATCAAAATGAGAAGTAGATTTTTTAATGAGACTGCTCTCTGAGGACAGCAATGTAGCTGGATTGAAATACCTACATTCTTTCTGCTGTTTTTTTTAATAGGTTGTTATGTTCTAAAGCCATGATGAAAAATATCTTCTCCTAAAGTGTGTAATTACCCTCTGTTACTCTCAAATCTCCTTTGGTTTCTGAGCTTATTTAATAATAGTGAACAGATAAGCAAAAGTTACAAATGAAGGTACTATCAATTTGATACTCAGCACATAAATACCTATAATGACAGCATGCTTGTCAGCATCCATTGTTTCCTGTTCTGCCCATTTTCTGTTTCTACAGGGAGTCCCATCCTCTTGTGCAGAAAGTGAGAGACAAACAGGGATTTCAGACCAGGGAAAAAAGGCCCCAAGAATTAGAGTGTCTATTTGGTCTCTTTATTCCCCAAGGTTTTAACTGCTGAATCGAAAAGTTTTAACTTGGAGATTCACATTTGTTACAGACCCAAGTCAAATCTGGACTGATTTGCCTGCTAAGAAGCAGCCTGTTGAAAGAGTGAATCAGGGCAAAAAGTACAGGCTTATCTCTAGTTTGTCAAAAGTACAAGCTCATTTTGTATGTCATGTTCCTTTTAACCTATCTCATACCTATACCTAAATGGACACAATAATGAGAGAATGTTCAGAGAAGCACACTGGAAATCTCTGAAGGGATGACTATGGGGATGTTTATGGACAGCATTATTTTGTATGGGAAGGGGGCAGTGAAAAGGTGTAAGTCCAAGGGTATAAAACAAAGAATCCCTTACTATTTCCCTTACAGATATTTTGACCTGTGACTATTGACTTGTGCAAGGAGCAGGGACATCTTCAACTAGATCAGGTTGCTCAGAGCCCCATCCAACCTGACCTTGAATGTTTCCAGGAATGGGGCATCTCCCACCTCTCTGGGCAACATGTGCCAGTGTTTCACCACCCTCATCATAAAAAATTTCTTTCTTGTATCTAGTCTGAATCTACCTCTCTTAGTCTAAAACCGTTACCCCTTGTCCTATCGCAACAGGCCCTACTACAAAATCTGTCCCTGCCTTTCTTATGAGCCCCTTTTAAGTACTGAAAGGCTGCAATAAGATCTCCCTGTAGCCTTCTTGAGACTGAACAACCCCAACTCTCTCAGCCTGTCCTCACACGAGAGGTGTTCCATCCCTCTGAGCATTTTTGTGGCCTCTGGACCTGCTCCAGCAGTTCTGTGTCTTTCCCGTGAGGGCTCCAGAGCTGGACACAGGGCTGCAGGTGGGATCTCCACAGAGCAGAGGGGCAGAATCACCTCCCTCGACCTGCTGGCCACGCTGCTTTTGATGCAGACCAGGATACGGGTTGGCCACCTGGGCTGTGAGCGCATGTTGCCGGCTCATGTCCAGCTTTTCATCCACCAGTACCCCAAAGTCCTTCTCTGCAGGGCTGCTTTCAGTCCCTTCATCCTGCAGCCTGGATTGATACCAGGGATTGCCCTGAGCCAGATGCAGGACCCTGCACTTGGCCTTGTTGAACCTCATGAGGTTCACATGGGCCCATTCCTTGAGCTTGTCTGGGTCCCTCTGGATGGCATCACATCCCTCAAGCATGTCATTCACACCACTCAGTTCAGTGTCATCTGCAAACTTGCTGAGAGTGCACTCAATCCCACTGTCTGTGTCATTGATGAAGATACTGTACAGTACTGGTCACAGTATCGACCCTGCAGATCTGTATTGTATTATCAGCTGCAATTCTAGTAGAAACTGTGTGGGACATGTGTATGTGTAAATACACACATCATTTCTCCTGTTGATTCTCTGTTTTCTTCAACCTTTCACTTCAAACGAAGACAGGATCTGAATCTGCTATTTCACAGATCTGGCCCTGCTACTTTTTGCAGGTAAAGCACCATTTTGTGCTCTGCTTTTAATATATTCATTTCTTAACATTTTAAGTGGGGAAAAAAATCTCCACTGTTCTGTGTAATGTTTGAAAGATCAGTATTTACAGCATAGGCTTCTCCAAATGGGTTGCAGTGATGTTGCCCTGAGAAAGCACAGTACAGATGGGACAAGGCTAGGCTGTGACATTTTTTATGAGCAGTGGGAAAATCCCCTCAGGGCAATCGTTTGCTTTGCTACACACAGACATTCCAGGGCAGAGTCAGCAGCAGCCTCTAAAATACCTTCCTCCAGAATACATCCTTGTTATTGGGATGTAAAATGTCAGGCTTCATCAGTGCTATATAGGCAGTGCTCCCATTAAATATTTGTGCAGTGCTCCATTGTTTGTTTCTATAGGGAGATACCCCAGGAAACCCAGATATGCTGGAAATGCAGATGCTACTTATCTGCCTTGTTTGCCCTATTGTATTTTCCAGAATTGAAGGTACAGTCAGTGGAATTTGAGACATACATAAAACCTGTAAAAGAAAATGTTCTGAAGGCAAAGTGGGATAAACCTCTGAAACACTCCCATGCATGATATTATCAGGGCTTTTTTTTTTCCTTAATAAATAGTTTTACCTGTCAAAGTCAGGCTGGGGGAAACAGTTTTTGAACTGATGAAAATTTGGGGACTAAAATTTCTATTAATAATGAGTACTGCTGGCAGGCATCATACTAATATTTCTGAAGATGTAATTTACCTTTTACCTTTCACTTGCTTTTAGTAATATCTCCTTGAAATGTCTCCTAAGCTGCCAAAACTCCTGGCAGTTAGAAAGGGACATGCCTGCCTTCTGACTGAAGCTGATCTTTCCCTTGAAACCTGCCCCTGTTCCATCTCTGTAATTTCTTTGGGTATCAGAACTTCAAGCTTGTGATTTCTATTGTAGTATTAAAGAGGGGTGTCTCAAAGAATCAGGTTGTGAATAAAACCTGGAATTTTGGTAAGAGTAAGGAGGACAAAGACGAGCCCTGCTCAGCAGCAGTTCTGCTCCCAGCCCTTGCTTCTGCTCCTTCACTATGAGGGCTCCTGTGTGTGTGAGTGCACACGCATACGTGTACGTGCATGCACCCCCACAGGAAAGCGAAACTATTATGTTCTTCCTTCACTGTATTCTACCAATTTTCATTTAATTTCATGAGGTGTGCTTGACCCTGACATGCAGATAATAAACTATAGAGTTCATTCACAAAAGAGGAAGAGGAATAGCAGCCTTTATTCTGTTTCTCTTTGTCCTTTGTATCTTCTTTCCTTTTGTTCAGATCAGGTATTTTTTGTAAAAATATTCTCTGCTTTTTTTGTGTTACTTTTACAAGAGAACAAGCTCTTTGGCCACTTCTGTGAGTTGGAGTGAAGGTTAAAAACAAATACTCTGCTCACCTAATTCGATAAAGCCTTTTTTCCATATCTGTTGGGATTATCATCCATGTCTGATTAGTCTGTTGGGACTAGGTCCAAACTCAGAGCCTCATCATCCAATCCAAAAGCAGCCCAGGTGGTAAATTCCTAGTCCCAAGGCCCAAAAGCCACAGACTGTGAGTCCTTGCTGCTATGCAAATACGCCTCATTGGTCCTGTTTCCCTCCACTCCCTTTCATTGCAGGTTTTGACCAGGAGCAAAACGCTGTCGTGAGGTCTATCAGAAGGATTTCTCATTTGGCATCTGTCCGTGCTGGTTAGTACAGCAGCACCAGTGGGCTCAGCTCGCAGTGTGAAAAAAGCGGTAGAGCTACATGATTCTTTGTGCATTGAGCCATTGCTGCAGCAAACAGGATAAAGTGCAGTGCTTAACTTCAATTCAGATGTAATGCATGGGACGACAGACTCTGAGACTAGATGAAATAAAGAAATGGGTTATGGTTTTTTATTGATTGAATCAATATAAACCTGAGGCCAGATTTGTATTGTAACTGAGCCCAGTGATTAGTATCACAACTGTGAATACCACAATCAAATTCTCACTGATTTTATACAGTACTTAAAAATAACTTGCAAAACCACAAGGTGATACTGCCTTCCTATAGATCTTTCTTCTTATTAGTTTTTAGGTTTAATTATATTCCTACTCGTTCTGTACCTCTCCCAGGCCTGACTCCCCCATCTCACAAACACATGTGGACAAATGATGTACACAATATATTGAAAGAACCCAGAAGTGCTTTGCAAATTGTGGACTTGATTCTCTCTTTTAAGCCATTACCTTTTCACCTGTGAAGGAGTGTAACAAGACAGCTAAGCCAGCTGTCAGGCTGTGTCACATAACTGCAGCTGTTCAAGGCATTTGAAAGCAAGAGAAGGTTTGGTGCTTTAGATCTTGATGTCCTTTTCTCCAAAGGAAGGGTCTTCTCCAGCCCCATCATAGAAATGTGCCTGGAGAGATTGTTAGAGTTAGCGGCCTTTATATGTATGTACACATGGGAAAACAGATGCCAAGTTAAAAAAAAGCTGTGAAAAAGGAATGGAAAAGTCATCTGTTTCAATGACCTTCTAATTCCGCTGTACTGGTACTCCAGAGGACATTGCTGTCAATGGCATAATTTACATCTATGAACTGAAGGGGATATATGGCCATGAGATAAGGACATTCATCTACTCCTCACAATTTTTACTTGACTCAGTTCCCCCAGTTCCTGTTTGCAACAGAGGAATATTGTTTCCTCAGAGTATGTGTAAGACCTAGCTTTTGTTTTCCTCAAAATGTAAGTGCACAAGAGCCAATTGTCATGGTTCATCATGGTCTTTCAAAGGCAGCAAGGGGCAGCATTACAATTAACAACTGACCAGCTGTTCTTCACAAATCAGTCCAAATGCGGGCAGGGGGAGCAGGACAAGACTGTCCTGACTGCATTGCATGACACAGAGACATGTCCTAGGCTGGCTGGTGCTCAGCAAGGACAAAAGCCTCATCTTACCCTTGGTAAAACTGTTGTCAGGTGCTACCCAACAAAATGTGCAAGCTGATTTTCTATCTTTCAGAAAGGAAGAACGAAAGGTAGTCTTATGTTTTACAGGCGGTTTCAGCAGTGAATTAATCTGTTTCTACTGATATATTTGATTTTTAACTATCCAACGGTCCTTATGTTATGTAACTTAGTTTCCTGTGACAGAACAGGTTCCTAATATTATATTAACATATTCCTAATATCTCCTCTTTTCGATTTTTTTTTTTCAGAAATATTTGTTTTCCCATTTAAAGAAAGCAATAAGCACATCTTTTGGGTGGGAAAAACCAAACTTATTGTACAAGTTCAGGTAAAGTTTGCTTTGTAACAGTGACCACATTTTGCCAACTGAAGCTTGTGTGTGTCTAGTATATCTGAAGAGAACAGTTCTTGCTGTTCAGAGTTCATACTTTGACAACACATTTTACTCAGGAAAAAAAGATAGTTTGAACCTTCTTTGAAAAAGCTCCTCAAATATGGTTTATCAACTAGAAAAGCACTCAGCTATCATTTGAGATTATAAGGTTTGTGCACATTGCGTATCAATAAATAATAATACATCTGCTATTCAGGTCTTGTTGCTGGGAGCTGGAGTGGAAGAGCAGATATTGTAACTTCTGCAGTTTTGCTTTTGCCTGAGGCAGGATCCTGACTCCATGGAAAGCAGTGGCAAATCTTGCATGATTTAGTGACACAGGATTTCTTTTCAGATTTTCATTATTATAGTGGGCATCACACACCACTGACCGAAGTCTGGCTCAGTCTCCATAGCATTTACAACTGTTATCTATTAGGATGAAGTTCCAGTGCTCACATTACCAAAGAAAATCCTTCTGATTAGAATTATTAATATTGGGGCTGAAGACAGATCATATGATGCCTTTCCACCCTAGCAAAATACACATATGCAGGAGTCCTCCACATCTCACCTGGTCTAAGGCGCTTGATGAATGAGGAAGTACACATTGCTTCTGGAACATCAAAACCTCATTTTTAATCTTACTTTTTAATTTATTTCCATGGTTTAGAGCTACTTGAATAGTTGTTAGAGCCCTGAGTGCACTAAGAAGCCTTAGTGGCCCTGATCAGCCTCACCTGGGGCTTCCCCTCACACTCTCTGCCCGTGGGACCAGGGACTCTATTTAAGCTCAGCCCTGGCTATCCTATGCTGCTTCTTGAAAATAGCAAATTTTGTGAATCAGGAAACAACCAATCCACACAAGAAAAGAAGCACTTCAGGTCAGACTTAGGATATTTTTGTGGTGGTTAAAGAAAAAGAATAAAATTTTGGAGAAGGTTAACGTATGTATGTCAAATATATATATCTCAAAAAATCAGAAGGTAAGTATTTTGGGGGGATTTTTTGCTTTGGTATGTTTGGGATTGTGGTAGTTTTTGTTACATTGTTTTTTTTTCCATTTGGAGCTATTTGCCTCATTTTTAAACCATTTTGGTTTTAATTTGGTTATATTTTAACTGAAAAAAACCAACAAGCCACATTATATCAGAATGAAAAGTGTTGTCTGGAAAATGTTCTGAAGAAACAGTTATGTCTAGAGTTGTATTTGTCCCCAGATACCTCGTCTGCTGGGGGGAGATGGGGAAAAAGAAGGTAGGGCAAAGATCTCTTTACCTTCTCCATTGTTTCTATCTACAGCAGAAGCTGTGTGAAAACTTGATGGTTCCTGACCCTCATGCTGCAGCTCACTATCTTCTCTTTTCAAGAAATTCTTTAACTGAATGCTAGACTCCACCTACTTCTTTACAAGTTCAAGAATATAGTATATTATACATGCTGAATAATAGATTCTGTATGTGCATTTTAGCTCCTGGTACTCTTCCAACTTCTTCATACAGTTGCTTGTCAGAACAGCACTTTGTAGCATCCTCATTTGCTGGCTGTCCCTAATTTTTTTTTAATAATCTTCTTGGCTGACCATTGTGAACATTTTCCACTAGAAACCAACTATTTGCTAAAGACCCACTGAGAATGAAGGGGGGGGTGAGATTAGAAATGCAGTTCATATGAAATTAGAAATTAAATGCACTTATGGTTTCATTTTCTTGAGGTAAGTAGACTTCCAATTTTTCACATGAAACCACTTTAGCGGATGCTGTTCTTAAAATATACAACTAACATAAGACCAAAGCAGTTACAAGAAATAAATTTCTCACAAAGAATGCCAGCCTACAGAAACATTACAATGAGCTAGAGCATGTTTTTTTAATCACAAATACCCCAAACAGCATGCAATTGCCTTATTTTTGCACAATGCTTATTACTAATGCACTGTCAGTAGAAAAAAATCCAAATTCCTAAAAATCATTTTGAATAATTAATTATAGCCACCTGTTTAAACTGAACATCTCTAAACCCTAAGGCAGCAGGATCTGCAAGAGAATAACTCACCACAAACAATAGCATCCATCTAAAGTCAAGGTGAACATCATCTGGAAACTAGCAAATGCTAATGAGTTTACCCAAGACCTGTAGCTTGGCCAGTGGCACAAAAATGAAAACTGGTGATGTCTTCAAGGCAGGTACCTCAGTGAAGCAGCTCTGTCTGAATGGTAGTGGAGTAGCTTCGTTTATTACCCTACTGAATATCCCAGGGGAATAAAACTCTGCACATCTATCGAAGAGTCACCCTTTGGAAGTCTTGGATCCCAGGCTTGGCTCCTATGTTCTTCCAGGCTTTCTGAGTTTATTCATAGCTGAACATCATTCATCTTGCTATAGATAACGGTAAACAAGTCAGAGTTTCTTCACTGTGTGTAAGCACCCCTCCCCACCTTATTATTTGGGGGGGAAGGGGTAGGGGCAGGTTCCTTATATCTAGTCAGGGTATTCTGATTTTTCATTTTGGTTGCACTGATAATGTTTGTTTGGTGTTTTTGGAGTTTAGGACCAGGAGGAAGGTAAGAACACAGCACTAAAATGTGTCTGTGCAAAGTCTGCCTGGCTTTGTCTGCCTGGCAAAGTTTGCTTAAAACCTTTCCTCTTTGATATTAGCTACTGATTTTGCCTGTGCAGAAGGGGCTGCATTGTTTTGTTCATATGGTGATACTGACAGCTCATTAACTCCTTAGATTTAGTAACAGCAAAAGTAGTTTTCTATGAGACAGAAATTACTTCATGTGGGTTGAGGAGGCCTGATGAAGTAACCCAAAGAACAACGGAAGACAGAATGACGGGGCAAAAAAAATTTTTTTTTATTACTCATTCCAAATTCTAGTTGACTTTATCAAGAAGATAGTTTTAATTTGTATCAGGCTGCACAAATCTCAGACTTCAGAAACAGAATAAATGAGGGAATCATCCAAAGGCTTATTCAATGTTTGAACATTCTCTATGGCAACAGTTGTCCGTGTAGAAAAGGAAATACTTATGACTGTATTTATTGTGAATAAACCTTCAGTAAACTGGTCCTTAAAATGATTGAATGGCAAAGGGTTTGCACATTTTAGCATAGTTACTTGTGTAACAGCACAGAAACCTACTCTTGATGCAACTGTAGAAATGGGACTTTTGCCATTGATATATGTAAGATTCAGGCCTGTTTATGAAGCATCTTTCCCACATTGAGTTGATTATTGATTTAGACCAGGTGATGAGCCAAATGAAGTTTTAAAATATTTTAAATGTGTGAAAGAAGAGATAATAAGGACATACTATTTTTCCTAGGGAATTTCTAGATGTTAGTGTTAAAAGAGACTGACAAAATGTGTAATCCAAAGATTTGTGTCCCAACAGACAGTTCAAAATTATTCTAAATATGGAAAGTTTGCAGATCATCCAAAATCAAATGAAAATCTGAGAGTCTGGATTCTGCCTTGCATTTGCAAAATGTTTTCCCAGATTGGGAAGTAGCCTGGTCTGGAAGAATGCACAGCACAAGGAATCAAGAATGACTGAGGAACCTGCCAGTGACCGGCTGTGTAGCCTTGGGCAGTCATTCAGCTCCTTGCCTCGCTTCCCTCTCACACAAAATGAAGCTCAGTGCATGTGGAGGGTGAGAAGCTGGGGAGCAGCAGGGCAGGATCCTTGTTGTCTTTCTCAAGCCTGCCTTCATGCGGAACAGAAATGTGACAGTTCTGTGGGCAGTTGGCTCTTCCTTACTCAGGGAAAAGGCAAGAGCTGCCTTGGCAAGTTCAGTGTTAAGACTTTATAATTGTCAGCAAACAGATCCTTACAGATCGCTCAAAGATTCTGAAGTGGGTCGGGTTTGTTTCCTTTTACAGGTGTAGAAAACAAGAGGTAACTTGAGAGGTTCTCACTTGTGCTTTTATGACTTAGGAGGATGTGTCTGACAGAAGACATCAGACTTGTTCTTCTGTATCAATAATGTGCTTCTGAAAACCCCACCCAAGAGATCTCTCTGTAGACAGAGAACTGGACCAAAACTAAGTATGTAGCCCAAGCCTCTGAGTAGCCAGGCTGTGCACTAACCATTAGCCAATCTCTTTAAAACAGGAGTTAATGAGTCTTGAGCTCCACCAGACATTAATAAGACTAAGTAAGTGCTCATGTGGAAGTTGTCAAATAGCAATACTACATCCCAGAGGATAAGTTCTGTTATTTGTTATGTAGCTCCAGCCCTACTAGGCCTTAACCCACATCCGGCAAAACTGTTCCCAGACCACTCTGGCTCTTGTTGAGTAGGGCAGATACAATCCTTCATATCACTCCAGAATCTGGGTCATGCTTAAGACCAGATTTCAGCTGGTGTGTGCTTACCGTCTTCAGTGGCTTGTGCTGGAGTGAAGGAATAAGTCCAGACTTGCATATACAGAACGCATTTCATCTGTTTTTATAACATTGGAAGGAAAACTGTCTTATGTATTGCTCCTAGTTCTTAGCAAATCCTCTTTCTCTACTGAGAATCTGTGTGCTTTTAAGTATCTGAGAGTTTTCTGTTAGCACCTCCTATTTCCATCCCCCTCCTCTTCCGTCAAAATCTGGAATCCTTCCTATGGATGCTAAAACAGAATGGGGAATGAGCCAGACTGCCAGTTATTAATCTAGGTTCATTAATGTGATGAGAGCCCTTAGCAAACTTTCTCCAGCATTGGCAATCAGACTCCGAAAAGGCACGCTAATCTGTCTCTTCTGTTATGTCAACCTTTGCTTTTGGCCACTGGAAGTACAGCCAGCAAACTGTGCTTGCATCTCTGCTCAGATGTTGTAAGTCATGTATAACTTTCTGTCTCTGATCAGCTGCGCTTCACTGATTTGTCAGAGTCTGTGCAGCTTGTCTTTCTACTGAAGGTTTTTCTACCTTTCTGTTCTCTAGATAAGCACTGGCTTGCTGTCAGTGCTAAAAACATGAAGGGGAAAAAGTAAGGCACAGACAGAAGCCTGTCTTCTCTCTGGTCAGTCTAAAAAGCTACAGGTTCAAAAGCAGATATTGAGTGTATTTGAGTCCAAATACTTCACTTAATAATTATAATAGGCATGGTATTCTGCCTTCTAATACCTTTGTTTTAAACTAAGTTCTGCTTGCAGCATTATAACAGAAGTAGGTTCATGAGAAGATTCTCTTTATACTCACTGGCAAAATGAGTGTGAAGCATATAACCCCAAATCCTAAGCATTATTCTTCACTTTATTTTAATGGAACTGTGCTGTTTGTACTATCAGAGAGGCTGTACCTTAACACTTAGAATGAAATCCTGATGCTGTTGAAGACAAATGGAAGTTTTGTCACTGATTTGACTTGGACTAGGAGTTTACCCTTTAAAATAATGAGATTTTTAGAATGGTATCCAGGAGAAATAATAGATAAAAAATCTGAGCCAATTTTAGAATGGATCAGTTTATGAAAATGATCTGATTATGTGGTTGCTAACGATTATCTGAATGGTGAGAGCATTGACTGAGGATTGAAGACCAGTGAGGCTTTTTTCTTGCCTGTTTGATGGAAAAGAGAGGTTTCGGGGTTCTACCTGTGTTCACAAAACTGCTAGAAGTGGGTATATTCATAGATATGTTTTCACTAAAATGTTACACCATAGGTTGCCACTATGCTGTACCTGAAAAAGGAGAGATATCATGACATGGAGAATTAAATATTCATAGCACAACACAGAACAAAATTCTGATTTCCTCTGCGCTGGTACAACTGTACAGAAGCAAATCACAGCAACACTGAGTAGCCATTTTTGTTCATCTTCTGCTGGTTTATATGCGTTGCACTGCACTGTGCATTTTTACAACACTGTGCAGGAGCTTGGAGTTCAAAAGCCTGAGCTGATGTTCGGCTCATAGTACTCCATCTTTCTTATGCAGGACTGATGGAAGCAATGTCTGTACTGATGTATCAGAAGGGTTCTGTCACTGAGGCTAGCTTGCCCAGAACAGTCTCCATCAACACTGTTCTGCTGTCTTGCCCACCAAACCAAGGTAGCCTCATGTGAATTGCCTTTTGGTGTTGAAGTCTGGCCTGGGCTAACTCTTGAGATATACCCAAGAGCTATTTCAGGTAGTGCTAGTTGGCTTAGATCAAAACCATGCTAAGAATTGGTCTCAATCTCTTGTGGCACAGGCCATTGTGTTCTGGGGCCCAGGACCATTCCTAATGCTGTGACGTATTTACTAGTATTGATGGATCCCAAGCTCGTACAGGCTTTGCCTTGATAAAGGTATATTAAAAATATTTTAAGAGTATTTTAAGACTTTGAAATGTGTCAACAAATGTAGTTTTGATTGCAGTGGAGATGCACAATTGGAGCAGTAATGTCAAAATATGGTGGTGTTGAGACTACACAGAAAGTAAAAACAGTGAGAGCTTTCCTGGCACTCCAGAATTCAAATGGGTATTGAAGCTTTCACCATCTGAGCTGATGGCAGGAATAACTAAATGTGCTGATTTGTGGCTTGTGTGGTGCCTTCACGGTAGGGTCTTTGTGCTCTTTTCCTAAATGACAGGAAAAATAGAATGGAGGAGGAAAGAGATGTAATTTAGAAAGGATTTGCAGTGCAAGCTAATTTTTTTCCTTAAAAGTATGAAACATCCAAAATTTCAACTTTCTGTTGTGATTTGAAATGGGAATTTAGTTTTTGTTGTCCTGAAAATTTTGTTAAACCCAGAAAACATTTTCTGCCCAGCTTTAAGAAAAGTACTACAACAAACCTCTAAACACAACATCACCAGCAGGCCAAAAGGGATTCTGCAGCCCACCAGAAATCCTAGAAAAGACTTGGTGGTATGGAAAAGGTTGCCTATAATTTGCAAGAAAAGAAAAAGTTTGCATGACTTTAGAAGTGATGAAAGATAGCTGAATAAAGGCTCAAGGAGCTGTGACTGTAGTGAGGGAAGTGGGTGGACAGATGCCTGTATACAATAGTGCTATGAGATGTGAAATTGCTAAAATAGCCCCTGCCTAATGTAATCACCTTTCAAAGAATATTTGAGAGGCATTTTGTCAGTCAAATATAAACAAAGACTATGTTTGAAATTCAAAACTTGTCCAAAGTAATTTTTCTTTCAAAGGCTGTTTCCCCTGCTTGTACTTATTCTAGTGCTTTGAAAAGACATCTTTTTAGAGGACAAGCTATTTTTAATTGTTTATTAAAAGAGAAAAAAACCCCAAAACACCAAAACCTTTTACAAAGCGGTAAGGAAAACCAAATGCATCTTCCAACAGCTCCACTCTTCTAGGAGCAATAGCGAGCACAATAGAAACTGCATAAAAGCAGTCATTACCCAAGAACTTTTAGGAAATGCTGACACTATTTCTAGAGCAGAGATCTCATGAGAATATAGAGAGAACAGTATGCCATGGTACCAATAATTTTTTTACCATTTACAAAAAGGCTGTATCAGGACAATAACTTCAGATCTTATAATGATTTCTTATTCTAAAACATGCCAGATTGCGCTACAGACTAGTGGAGTGATCCCTTAGCTGTCCCTCTGCAAGACTCCTGTTGGCTTCAAAGGCAGTGCTGTGTTCAGGCTGACACGGGATCACGACCTTGACCCAAAGACAAATTACTCACTGTGGTCACTTCAACGCATGCTGAACAGGAACTACTGTGAAAAGAAAGGGAGCAAATTGCCTAATACTGTCTTTATTAGCTGTTGCTTAAGGCAGAAAATGGAGAGGAAAAACAAACAAACAAACAAAACCCCACACAAACCCAACCTCTTTTTGCAATTAAAATTGTGTTGGGACTTGAATTATGGAAGACATAAGTCAGTAGCATTGAGACAGGGCCCTGAATACAGTTACATCTACGGTATCCCAGGTATCCCCAGATATTTCTTATAATCACCTCCTCCATTTTGCATCTTGAACAGCAAAGTTCATGAACGCCAGGAATAGTGATGTGGTTTCTTGTGGCTTCGTGTCTGGTGGCTGACTAGGAGCTATGACAAGGAGTTTCTTTGCTGCAGGTGGAGTGTTTATATAGGCTTTCCTCCTCAATTGATTATCTCTTGTCTAATAAGACGGTTTGTCTTGCAGCTGTTCTTAAGGCAGGTCACACCAGGGGAGTACTGACAGAACTGCCCTCCTCAACCCATCTCCTGATGGCTCGTTACTGACAGGAGCTTACTGATCTCTCGCCTCTGTCACTGTTCTTCAGGTCTGCCTGTTAACCTTTAAACCATGGCTTGTTTTAACCATCAGCTACAAGTTTTTAGAAGGAGTTGTGAATGTATTATGACTGTATATGATTTGATTTATAGGAAACTGAAGAAATCTGTCACTGGCACTATTTGCAAGCATTGGTAGAAATTATCTCAAAAGGAAACGTGTTAATTCATGGTCACAAGCATAGTATTTCTTGGTTGCAATGTGAATCACCAAAAGGATTCAAAACAAATATATGCCAGTGTATATTCTATGCTTTTTACACTTGGAGACTGTAAAGAAGGTAGGAGCCCTGTTCCAAGGAGGCCTCTGGGAAGACACATAGCCCAGATCTCCTCAGACCCTCCACCATCTTGCTGGCAAATCGTTGATTGTAAAGACTTGGGGACGGGGGCTCACTTGTGAGCTAGCAGTGGCCCCACTTCCATTTCCAAGAAAAAAGTCATTCCACTACCAGCTGAGGGCCTTATCCCACTGCACATGTCCACTCGGATGGCCAGCAGCAGCCTAGGCCTAATCTTTAAGAATTAGGGGGAATGAGTTGTACATTATCCATCGGTCACGAATACACGAACGAGAGACCCAGCCTGGCAGTTGCACAGTTACTTTCCATGCCTCGTTTCCCATGAAGCCTACCTCCTATTTTGCTTCTTTATTAGCTGTTGTTTCTAATTTTTGTGAAGGGATCAGGAAGCTTGTTTTAGCCGCAGTGAGTAAACTGTCTTGGCAGAAATGAGGAAACTGTTAAGAGGGAGGGGCCGCTACATTGTGCGGGTTACTTAATTGTCTTAATCGAAAATATATGAATATAAATAGACCTCAGACTTCCTCTCTTCTCTTTCTTTTTTTTCCCAAACTGAAAGACATCCAAAGCTGTAATAAAGCCGAGGGCTGCCGGGTGGCGGCGGGGGACCCGGCCCGCTGCTCCTGCTTGCGCTGTGGGAGCAGGCAGGCGCTCTGAGTTCGCTGGGGTGTTACTGCTCGAGCTTTCCAAAGCGGTGTGAATCTGCGTGGGCAGGCCCGTAAAAGCAGGACTGTATAACCAAGGTGGAAATTGAGAAACTGATTTATTTGGTTCTCGCCCTCGGCAGCACCGCCAAATC